>NW_018742823.1:554189-654241 GCF_001683475.1 Chenopodium quinoa
CCTTCTTATCATGGGTTGAGAGAAGCATTTTAGGGTGTGTTTTGATGCTTTATATGTACTTTTGTTAGCTTTTGTGAGTTTTGGGCTGTGATCTCACTTATGTGCAAAAGGCGGGATTTATGAGTATAAGTGAGTGAGTTAGCTCGGGAACCAATGAAGAGTTATGTAAGAAGGATGGACCTTGGCTCGTGATTTGAGAGTTGTGATGGAGCATGGAAGAGCAAGGAAGAAAGCTTGAGGAAAAGGTGAAGCAAAGCAAGAAGAAGAAGCAAGGAAAGAAGGCGAAAACAGCAGGAACCGCTGCCAGGGCCGCTGGCAGCTGGCCAGAGCAGCTGGCAGCGGTATACCAGAGTGAGGGGCTGCCAGAGCAGCTGCCAGCGAGTCCAGAGCAGCTGGCAGCGGCTCTGGCAGAAATTCGGGCTGTTTTGGTTAATTTTCAGCAATTTGGCTTTGTTTTGGCTCGTGTTTTGGATATTATTTTATTATTATTATTGTGTTATGTTATTAAAATATAAAACATATAAATAGCTTAGTTTTAATTAAGTTTGAAGGAAAAAAAGGAGAATTAAGTTTTGAGAAAAAAAAAGCTTTCTAGGGTTTTCTTGGAATTTTCAGAATTCTTTGTTTTGGAATTAGAATCCATGGAAGCTTAATCTTCCGGATTCTTGGTTAAAGATTGAAGCTTTTTAGCTACGAATTGTGAGATCTTTCTTCTCTTAATATCTATTGAATATATATTGTTCCTTGAATTAATTTCATGATTTGCTTTAATCAATTGCTAGGTTAGAATTATTGGATTCGCTTGCATCTAATTAATCTTTCCAAAGTAGCAACTTTAGGTTATTGATGCATGCTTTTGGTTGATAACTTGAAGAGGGAATAATATTATTGAAGAAATTAGACCGCTTGTGTTAATTTATTCAATCCTTGTTGATTTCTCCGTTTATTTTCTTCTTGTGGATAATTTAGAGCGCTTGTCTTGAATTGTGCATTGGAAAGGGTTTAGAAAGGAGCGCTTTGCTATTTCTAACTATTTATGAGAATTTAGAATCTAGGAATTCTACAACAAGGTGTTCAATAGAGCTTGATTGAGGAGACTTCTATGATCAATTTGTATGTTCATTAGTGGATTTCGCATAACCAAGACCGTTCTTCTCATTGATTACCTATTCATTACGTTCGTTGTTCTTACTTAGTTCATTTATCATCATTGCTCGTGAAAACCCCCCTCGTTACTTAGGTTACTACCGTCCTAGAGTATTTCCACTTAGGTTTCCAGTTATTAGTCCCTTTTTCCCTGTGGATTCGAACTCGACTTCCCTAACTACGTTTATTTGCAGTTAGCTTAGTTGTGATATTTTTGGTTGCATACGACTGAGGCACACCAAATTTTGGCGCCGTTGCCGGGGACTTAGGCGTTACCGTTTAATTGTTTATCTTAGTAGAATTTATTTTAGGATTGTTCTTAGCTATTTTTTCTTTGTTTGTTCGCTAGGGTATGATAAGTACCCGTTCTGCTAACAAAGAAGTTTTGCAGTTTGATCCAGAAATTGAAAGGAATATTTCCAGGTTGCGAAAAGAGGCAAAAACAACCCCTAGTGAATCAACGTACTCCTTCAATATTCAAGAAGAAGAGGAGATGGCTGACAATCGAACTCTAAGAGAACTTACAGCCCCTAACTTGAACAACAACCGTTGTGCATTGCATACCAGCAGTTGGAGGAAGGTACTAATGTTGAGATCAAATCTGGTCTAATTCATCTATTGCCGGCATTCCATGGCATGAAGGGTGAAGATCCAAAATAAACATCTGGCAGAATTTCATGTGGTATGTACTAGCATGAAACCGATTGGGATGACTGATGAGCAAATTCAGTTGAGAGCATTTCCTTTTTCTCTCAAAGATGCAGCGAAGATTGGTTTTACTATCTTCCCCCAGGGAGCATAACAAATTGGCAGGTTTGAAGAAGTGTTTCTTAGAGAAGTATTACCCAGCCACTATTTCTGCAAGCCTTAAGAAAGCTATCAGCAATGTGGATCAGAAGGAAGATGAATCCTTGTATGAGTATTGGGAGAGATTTAAGAGATTGTGTGCTAGCTGTCCTTACCATGGGTATTCCGATCAAGACCTCATCCTATACTTCTATGGAGGTCTAACTGATGATGACTTGAGGATGGTGAATGCAGCAAGTGGTGGAGGGCTAGTGAATAAGACTCCAGGAGATGCAACTAGGTTGATTGCAGAGCTAGCAGAAAATTCTAGGCAATTCAGTCAGAGAACTCCCACGCGCCGGGTGAATTTAGCAAATTCGAATACAACTGAGTTAGAGAGTCAAGTAGCTGATTTGACTCTATGATGCGTGAGTTCATGGTGAACTCAAGGAATCCACAGCAACTGAATGCTTGTGGTTTATGCACCTCCATGGGACATCCCACTGATACATGTCCTCAATTACAAGAGGAGCAGAATGAGCAGGGCCAACGCCTTAGGTTTTCAAGGGCAAGGTCCGCAAAGAAGATATGATCCCTTTTCAAATACCTACAACCCAGGATGGAGAGATCATCCAAATTTGAGATATGGGAATTCCCAAGGAAACAACAACATCAGCATGCTCAAGGTCAACAACAGTTTCAGCAATATAGGGCACCGTTCCTAACACCTCAAGGCCAAAGCTCTAATTCAGGTAATATGTCAACTGAAGAAATGATTAGATCACTAACTTCTAATGTTTCTACCCATGCAGCAGAAATATGATGGCAGTTTCAACAAGAAACCAGATCAAGTATTCAAAACCTGGAGAATCAAGTCAGTCAAATCTCAAGTGCAGTAAGCCCGACTTGAAGCTAAGGACTCTGGAAAGCTTCCATCCCAAACGGAGCTGAACCCTAAGCAACAAGTTAATGCAATAACATTGAGAAGTGGCAAAAAGTTGCAAGAAACTGTAGTTGCACCTAAGAAGGCTAAAGACTTGATTGGAGTTGAGGAGGAGGAAGTAGAACAAGAAACTAAGGCGAATCCTCCAACCTTTACCTCTTATGAGCCTGTGCCACCTTTCCCAGAAGCCTTGCAAGATACTCGAAGGTATGAGAAAGACAAGGATATTTATGAGATTTTCAGCAAATGTGAGGTAAATATGCCCCTCTTGAATGTGATTAAAAGTGTTCCTCGTTTTGCTAAGTTTATGAAGGAACTGTGTACGATCAAGAGAAAGCACAGGTTGGGAGGAAAAGAAAAAGTGAAGGTGAGTGCTCATGTTTCTGCAGTTTTCCAAAAAGAAACTCCCAGAAAAATGTGGTGATCCTGGTATGTTTACTATTCCTGTTACAATAGGAGACACCACATTACACCGAGCCATGTTGGACCTAGGTGCATCAATCAATGTCATTCCCTACTCCCTGTTTAAATCTTAGAACTTGGGCCTTTGCATGAAACTGGGGTAGTAATTCAGTTAGCTGATAGTCCAATGTATATCCTAAGGGGGTAGTAGAAGATGTACTTGTTAAGGTTGATGGATTGATCTTTCCTGCTGACTTTTACGTCCTTGACATGGAACATGACAAACAAGCAGCCCCTATCCTGTTAGGAAGACCTTTCTTAAAGACTGCTAAGACAAAAATCGATGTGTCTACCGGTTCTTTGACTATGGAGGTTGATGGGAAAGCAATTGTGTATAACATTTATGATACCATAAAGTATCCTGTTGATACTCATTCTTTATATTCTATAAATGTTGTCGATCCAATATTGCATGATGTTTCTAACATTAATCATGGGGATGAGCTCCTCACACCTATTACTAATGTTGTGTCTGGTGATTGCTTGGATTCTTCTATACCTACTAATGTGCAGTGAAGGTGGCGGAATTGAATGAACAGTCCAAGCTTCCACCTATACCACTAGGGGCAACACCCACCCCGTCATCATTTCCGGGCAAGAAATTATCCCAGGTATACCACAAAGCAAAGAATAAGGTGTGGCATGACAAGATGAGCTCCCGTTTGGAAGGGTCCAATTCAAGTTGACAAGGTCTATCCGCATGGAGCGGTAGAAATTCGGAGTTTAGAGACCAACAACATGTTCAAAGTGAATGGAAAAAGGCTCAAACCATACTACGAAGGGTTCAAGGTCGAGAATTTGGAGAACATCGATCTCTACGAGCCATCAATTGATTAACGAAGTTTCATGAGTTGTGTCGAGCCAACGACGTAAAACAAAGGCGCTAATCGGGAGGCAACCCGTAAACTCTTCCCCGTTTTCATTTATTTTAGTTTTTATTGTTTTTGTTTTGATGTACCAAGTGCTTTTGGTGGATTTATGTAGGAGGATGCTTTGGGAGTACGTATTGTGAGCAAAAATAGAGCAAAACAGGTAAAAAACAGGCTTTGGGAGGCAGCCCCTGCAGGAGCCGCTGGTAGCGGGTTGGCAGCTGCTCTGTAGCCGCTACCAGCGGCTCTCCAAGCAGCCAAAAAATCCCAAAGTTCTGCCCCAGCCGCTGGCAGCGGGTCTGGTGCCGCTGCCAGCGGGTGTCTTTCAGGAAAAAAAAAAAAAAAAAAAAAAATAAATATTTTTTTGCAGCAGCCGCTGCCAGCGGGTCTTCCAGCAACATTCACCCTAAATTCCTTCTTAAGACGCTGGCAGCGGGCCCCAAGCCGCTACCAGCGGCATTCCCTGCATACCTGAATTTTTGCCCTTTTAAACCCCTTTTTCTTCAATCCTACAATCCAATTCATTCTAGTCTTTATCCAAAACCCCAATTAATCACTTCCCTCTATCCCCAAAAAAACCCATTTGCCCCATTTTCAATCCAAAATTCAGAAATTTAAAAAACCCTCGTCTAACCTCTTTTCCCTCAATTTCAAGTCCAATTAAACCTTAACATTGTTTCAATTTCTAAATTCTAAACTTGAAATTTTGGAATTGTGTGAACCTTGGTGTTTGGAGGTTTGGTGGGTTGCTCATTGTATTTTGAAAGAGGAGGTGAGATTTGTGCAATTCGTTCTTGTGCAATGGGAAGACATAACAAGTGAAGGCAACCTCTTCACCTACGAGGGTTGCAAGGGGGTAGACAACAAGGGGATACTTCAAGGGAGGGTGTATCACCCTCTTTTCCCCAAGCAAATGACTTCATGGGCATTCGTCTAACTACGAAAGAAAAGACTACATGGGTTCAACTTCAACAGCCCAAAAGAATGGTGCAATGCACAAAAGTCGTCGATTTGGAGGCATTGCAAGTGGTTGGTTTGGACGAAGTGATGGAGCACGAGCGCACCTACTTATGTGAGGTATTAGATGAATTCCTTTCCACTTTGACTAAGGGATGTCAAGAATTTCTTTCAATTTTAACAATAAGAACTATGTCATGCCTTATGCGGTAATTAGAAATGCATTTGGTTAGAATAATCTTCCCATGGGCAACACTTGGGGTCCCCATAGTTCATTTTTCTTCTCGAGAGTTTTGAAATCCTTGATAATGCCGAATCTTCCAACTTCGGGAATCCTTCCCATTAAGGTGGTACTTATTTCTTCCCTTTCCCTTACTTTTGTTTTTATTGTTGTTGTTCTTGCATTGAGGACAATGTCTCATTCAAGTAGGGGGGAAGCAATTCTTGCATATTTTTGAAATTTGTATAGTTATCCTAATTTAATGGTTTTGTATAGCTATTTCAATTATGTTTCAATGAAAAAAAAAAGAAAAAAAAAAACAAAGAAGAAAAAATTGAAAAAAAAAAGAGAAAAGAAAAGAAAAAGAAGCCCTCTAAGTCGAAAACCTGAAAAGGCGGCTTAGGCAAAAATGGGGGCTCGGTTAGGTTGAAAACCCGAAAGGGCGACCTAAGCAAAAAAGTGGCTAATGAGCGGGTGAGGTAGTGAGATTTGGAAAAAGATGAGAGGCTAGGATGAAAACCCGAAAGGGCTCCTAGGCAAAATGAGAGAAAAAAGAGAGAAATGTTCATGAATTTGATTTTTCAAGGAAATTTCGCATCTATTTGCCGGAGTCGGTGTCATAAGGGGAGGAGATATAAGGAGGTGTCGGGTAGGTTTCATCTTGGTGATTTTGGGAGATAGTTGAGATTTTGGGGGAATTTGTTGATCATCTTAGGAATTTGAGAGCATGAGTTGTTTGTTTTCACTCTTGAATGTGGAAGTGTTTTTATGAGATTTTTGGTTAAGTTGAGTTTTTGTTTGCCCAATTTTATCAAAAATTTCATTTCTTTAGGCGGTTGAGAATATTCATACTCATGGCTATGCGTTTATCGTTCCAAGTTGATTTTGGGGATGAATTGATAAATAAGAAAAAAAGGGAGATTCAAAGTGTGAAGTATGGGGGAGTGTGATTGTGATTGGTTGATAAGTACTAGGATGTTTTGTTGAGTTTGAGTGCATAGAGCTAGTTTGATTCCACCATCTTCTGTTTTGAACCTTAGTGAGGAGGATGTGTTTTATTCTCTAAGTTTACTCGAGGGCGAGTAAAGGTTCAAGCATGGGGGAATTTGATAAGCCTTCTTATCATGGGTTGAGAGAAGCATTTTAGGTGTGTTTTGATGCTTTATATGTACTTTTGTTAGCTTTTGTGAGTTTTGGGCTGTGATCTCACTTATGTGCAAAAGGCGGATTTATGAGTATAAGTGAGTGAGTGAGCTCGGGAACCAATGAAGAGTTATGTAAGAAGGATGGACCTTGGCTCGTGATTTGAGAGTTGTGATGGAGCATGGAAGAGCAAGGAAGAAAGCTTGAGGAAAAGGTGAAGCAAAGCAAGAAGAAGAAGCAAGGAAAGAAGGCGAAAACAGCAGGAACCGCTGCCAGGGCCGCTGGCAGCTGGCCAGAGCAGCTGGCAGCGGGTATACCAGAGTGAGGGCTGCCAGAGCAGCTGCCAGCGGGTCCAGAGCAGCTGGCAGCGGCTCTGGCAGAAATTCGGGCTGTTTTGGTTAATTTTCAGCAATTTGGCTTTGTTTTGGCTCGTGTTTTGGATATTATTTTATTATTATTATTGTGTTATGTTATTAAAATATAGAAACATATAAATAGCTTAGTTTTAATTAAGTTTGAAGGAAAAAAGGAGAATTAAGTTTTGAGAAAAAAAAAGCTTTCTAGGGTTTTCTTGGAATTTTCAGAATTCTTTGTTTTGGAATTAGAATCCATGGAAGCTTAATCTTCCGGATTCTTGGTTAAAGATTGAAGCTTTTAGCTACGAATTGTGAGATCTTTCTTCTCTTAATATCTATTGAATATATATTGTTCCTTGAATTAATTTCATGATTTGCTTTAATCAATTGCTAGGTTAGAATTATTGGATTCGCTTGCATCTAATTAATCTTTCCAAAGTAGCAACTTTAGGTTATTGATGCATGCTTTTGGTTGATAACTTGAAGAGGGAATAATATTATTGAAGAAATTAGACCGCTTGTGTTAATTTATTCAATCCTTGTTGATTTCTCCGTTTATTTTCTTCTTGTGGATAATTTAGAGCGCTTGTCTTGAATTGTGCATTGGAAAGGGTTAGAAAGGAGCGCTTTGCTATTTCTAACTATTTATGAGAATTTAGAATCTAGGAATTCTACAACAAGGTGTTCAATAGAGCTTGATTGAGGAGACTTCTATGATCAATTTGTATGTTCATTAGTGGATTTCGCATAACCAAGACCGTTCTTCTCATTGATTACCTATTCATTACGTTCGTTGTTCTTACTTAGTTCATTTATCATCATTGCTCGTGAAAACCCCCCTCGTTACTTAGGTTACTACCGTCCTAGAGTATTTCCACTTAGGTTTCCAGTTATTAGTCCCTTTTTCCCTGTGGATTCGAACTCGACTTCCCTAACTACGTTTATTTGCAGTTAGCTTAGTTGTGATATTTTTGGTTGCATACGACTGAGGCACACCACATACTTATCTTCCACCAATTTATGCACATAACATCATCATTATCTATAATGATCAAATATGTTTTTAAATCATTGCCAAGAAATAATATTTGGCATGAGTTGGATACTACTTTGACGCAACAAGATCAACAATCCTCTAATACTTTTGTAGCCGAAGGTAATCACACTTTATCAATTTGGAGATGTTTGATTGTATTATTTATTATGTGTAATTACACGGCTCTACTTTGGAATTGTTTTTATAATTATTGCTTTATATTATTGTATGATTTGATATTTATATGCTTGAGTTTATAGATATGATTGATGTATATAATTTTATGATATGATCTGATTTAATTATCTTGTTATTATTGTTGTATTGATTGATTGTTCTATTTTTTTTCTGGGATTTTTAATGGTATTGTTATATGGAGTATTTTTTTATCGAGGTTTTAGGGTTGTTAATGCAGAGTATATTTTGGGTTGATATTTGATTATATTTGGGTTATTAGTGTTTATTTTTTTAAGATCTGAGATATTATGAATCAAATTGTCATGTTATTTGGGAACTCGTGCCATTATTGAGATACTATTTATTATCAAGTTTATGATTATTTGATTGATGTATGAGATCAAAATAGTTGAGATAATTATTTTGTTATTGGTTTAAGGCTCGGCGTTATAGACCTTAGTCCTTGGCATGTTGGTAATGAGATAATGATCATGAGTTTAGAATGAGGTACAATCTTTATTATTTGTTTTTCTATGGTCCCCTACAGTGGGAATTGACCCGTATGTGGTCTGGTTCTAGGTGATTTCTAGTTATTGGGAGTATTCAAGTTTTTATACTTGTTGGTTTTATTCGAATTACCCATGTCCAAGGCTAGGTATAGAACAACGAGCATAACACACTTATGGGTTATATGAATTAATTGAGTAAAGGTTCGTATTATTATTCGGGGATGAGTTGACAAAGGTTTTTTTTTTCAGAGTACAATGTGTAATGTAGTTTCGAACTACATTGTTTAATTGATCTAGTAATGTTAATTATTATATTATACTCTATATTCTGATATGTGGTGATTACTCAGCTTTTGCTGATGTGTGTGTTTATTTGTTTTGTTGTGCTACTTGTGTTTGCGGCCATGTCTTTTTCTTATGGTGGCCCTGCGACGATCTATTTTGGAATTTGTCCTTAATGTTGAGTAGTCAAGTTGTTTAAGCAGGTTGATCAAGTGATCGTAGCTAAAGGAGCTCAAGTGTTTCGATTAGTTTGTTATAACAAGTTTGTAAAGTTGTATAAATAGCTCACTTAGATTATTGAGTTGTAATTATTGGGATTTTGTAAGCCTTAATACTTGACAGATTGTTGAGTGTGGCGGTAAAACCTCCGATTTAGGTGTATGCTTCCGCAATTAGTAAAACCGGGATGTTACAGGATGAGCTAAAATGTAATGTGGGTGGAAAAAGATTGAATATCATTCTACAATGAAATCCATCTTGTACGCTACGATATGGAATTGTCACACGACTTACTTGCTTAGAGCATGTTAAGTATGTATATAACACCAGTGAACTTGAATCTATGTAATAGATCATTAGATTATGGCCAAGAATATCCAAAGTACTTGGGTAAGTATTAGGATGAGTTCTTGACTTGTGGAAACAAATACAATTTGAGAACTGATGTTGCAAGCACAAACCTTAACAAGGAAGTCGTTTATAAGCACAAGCTAACAATGAGTCGTGACTTGAGAATGGTAACATGGATGTGCATCCATGTGTAATGTGCGGGAATTTAAAGTAAATTTCCATGATCCACTAAAATATGTGTTAAAAATATTGTTGTCTTAAAGGCAATAATAAAGAAGATGTTCTATGGAAAGTTCGTTGTTGAATGTTAATGGTTGTTGGTTGTCAAGTTGAAGATCTCAATCATGAAAATTAGTAGGAGCCATCACTTGGACAATAAATCCTAAATCACATATAATCCATGGTACTCTCAAATTTTATCATCTTATTATGAAAGTGATCAGTAATGAAGATGCTAAGATTAGCAAAGTAATTATAACTAATATGCAATAAGTGAACGACAACATTTACAATTGCACGAAAGAAATCAAGCATATTAGATATGGGTGTGATTTCTATAAATGTTTTATAAAGAGTGACTCTTAAAACATTCGGAAAAAACCATTTATCATAAGATGAACCATTCAGCTTTTGTAGTAATTTAAAATTTTATGCAATTTTATCACTCCGTTTGCTATTTAATTATGGTTTAGAATTAAATAATGAGTCCATTCAATTCTAAGAATAATCAAAATAGGGTATCAAGACCAGTCTTGATAAGGTAACACCTATTAAGTGAACGTTGATAAGGAAACACCTATTAAGTGAACGTTGAATATTATAATTGAGAATTGTCCCTGATCGAGGTCATTTAAACGATGGAAAATTAATGACCACTTGAGATTAGTGTGTAGCTTTATTTATAGCACCGTTTCTTGTGCTACAAGGACATGATTATCATAAATCATTTGCACAGGTATTGGTTTAGAACCATACTGGATTGACCAATGAGAATACTTTAAGAGATTAAAAATCATCATAAGTATACTTCTCATTATGGCTATCGGAACCCATTTCCTCGACCATGATTATTGTGACTTCTCTTGTTTGCGTACTAGTCTGCTTTGATGTTGTCAAACGTCTGCCGTAAAAGGGATTATAACGGCAACACTCGGGCGGCTAGGTCCTCTCCATAAGGGAACCTACAATTACAAGACTAGGAATGTCCTCCTACTAAAACAAGGAAGATGTCTTTGTTGTTTACAAGGCCTCTCGAGGAGCGAGACTGTAAAATGCATTCTCGTGCTAGGATGGATTTTAGAAATCATCTGTTTATTAATAGTCGGACACGGGATCGAGAAACACTTCTAGACATAATAAGGATGACGAATAAATCTTACCTTATAGTTCATGAAGAGACATTAAGTGACATAGGAAAAAGGCTACACACAAAAAGCACACTTGTCCGAAAGGTCAAGTGAGAGATTGAAAGGAATGGTGTCCTTTAAACAAGTGTATTATTCAGATAGAGGGTTCAGAATTTTTAGAAAACTAAATATTCAGTGAGGTCAAGTGATCGGAATGCCTAGGTGGAGGCCGCTTCCGATCAGTAATATTAATGTATAATTAATATTACAGCTTAATCTTGACTAAACCCTTCGTGTCACACCCAAGCAACTAACAAACCGACGCGACGAATTAATTCGTAAGGATTTTATGAGTCACACGAGTGATTAATATTTGTACGATAGAAATTCAAGCTTGGAGCGTCGTATCCGAGCATCAAAAGTCAAGCCAAAATTTAGGAAATGGGGAGACGAAAAAATGCTTCAAGTAACAATTAAAAACCCTAGCCACGCGAAAGGATAGGGAAGCGCGCAAAATAGGAGCGTGCCACGTGGCAACGCACATGTCAACATGCCATGTTGTAGATCACGTGGCAGTGCCATGTGGCAGCACACGTGGCAGTGCCATGTGGCAGTCACATTGGCAGCCACCAAGTGGCAATGTGCCACGTTGGTAGCGCACCATGTCGCAGCGTGCCATGTTGGTACCACGCCACGGTAGCATCGCCATGTGACATGGGCCATGGACCCGGGTGAAGGGTTATGAACACGGGCCAAAAAGTGAATGGCCCAACCGAACCGAACTTGGGGCTCAAGGTTGGGTGACACATGGTAGATCACAATACATGTGAGTTGCCTTGGGGAGAAATTAAGGAAGTGGTCCTCACCTGACCATGTGACACTTGATACTTAGTAATTTCTTAGTTTATTTAACTAAGGATTGAATTCAACAATCTGTCCATGTGGGATATTTTTGTGAAAAAGTCCCACATTGAAAGATGAGTGGAATTCACAAGGAAGCTTTCCTTATAAATACCCAAGGCATGCCTTGGATTGTTCATTGAGTAAGTGTTGAAAAAGGCATCACCATTGTGAAAACCTTTGAACACAATTAATTACTCGGTTTTAGGTCGGGCGGCTTAATTAACTCCTAAGCATTGGATCATTTTCAGCGCTCGGGTTGCGGGTGGACTTTATTAGAGGTCCTCGTGCGAGCGGGGCTTAGAGCTTTCGAAGGAAGAGTTCTTTTAGTGAGCGAAGCACGCACCAAAGGTATTAATCTTTTTTTTAATCTTGTTGTTTAAGTTAATTATGCTTTATGATTATAATTATTGTGAGTGTGGTCTTGGCTCGGGTTTTCTTTCGCGGTTAGTTAGACTCATTGAAACCCAACAATGTTCGGGCTTGGATCTGACATGTGGGTACTGTGATGATTTTGATTAGGACTATGAAGACAATGATTAAGAGGAATTATCCAAGTCAAAGATCGAAATCTATCTCGAGGGTCTTCTTCCAGAATACGACGATGAAGAAGATGTTGTTGGTGGGGGTTATGGTGGTGTTGGTGAGGAGGGGAGGGGAGGGGAGATGATGAAATTGAAGGGGATTCTATTAGGGAAATGTTGAGGATGAAGGAATGGTGAAGGAGACAACGAGAGAGATGGAGTGATTATATTGGTGAGGTGGAGGAGGAGGAGGAAGGTCCGTTGGGATGGAGAGAAGAGATGAGGGAGGCATCGGTAAAAAAAAAAAAAAACAAACAAAACAATGGCAGTAGAGGAGTAGGAAGGTTGACAAAGGGGGTTTTTTCAATTATTTTTTTTTAAACGGTACTTCCTCTGTTTTTTTGATTTGCATCACTTGCAAATGCGCGAAGTTTTAGGAGAATGAATATGGTATATATAATGTGAGTGGATGAATAATTTATTATTGTAAAAATAGTGTGGGGACCAGGAAAGTAAAAGTATGTGAGAGAGAGTAATGAGACCATTAGATAGATAAATAATAAATTATTTGAGTGGAGTTTAAAGAAAGAGAGAGAAATACTCCCTTCGTGTTTTTGTAAGTGTTACAGTTTGGTCGGCATATAGTTTTAGGCAATTTAATTGACATAAATAAAATAAGAGATAAGTGGGGTTGTTATAGTATTAAAAAAATTGTAAAAGAGAGACAGTGGGGTTAATAGTTTATTGAAAAGTAATGAATGTGAGTAGAAAAATATAATAAAAAAAATAGTAGAAGTGGGTTTTGGTGGTGTAGACACTCATTTGTGTCTCCCCAAAACCAAACCCAATGATGAGTACCTTTCACGTCGAATCATAATCGAATGAGGTGAAAGTGTGGAAAGTCTAATGTTGCGATTAGTTTTTATTTCTTTTCTTTCTCTCTATTTTTGAAAACTTATTTTAAGAAAACAGCCAATCCAGTTTGGTTTGGTCCATGTCAAGGGTCCAATAATAGTGTAGTTGGGTTAGGTTCAAAAAGAGCTTTCCAACGATATATTATAAGCCCAAATCCGATGAATAAGGAGGAAGTTATGGCCAAATTACTTAACTAGGCCCGGTTTGAAATTTATATGCGGCCCAATGATCTAGAGGAGGGCCTAATATTGATTTATCGTTCCTAATGCAATTAGAATTGATTATAGTCTTCTAGATTCTTCTAGAAGGTTCTTTTCATTCCTAATTTAATTAGCATTGATAAATTGACTTTAGTTGACTTTTTAGAGTTTTAATCAGAATAAAAGTGTTTTTAAGGAAAATACGATTTTGCCCTTCTGTACGGCTAAAATTTATCAAATTAAGAAAACGCGTGTAGACTGTTTTCTAACGTCTGACGACAGGACCAGCGCTTGGCGCCAGGCTTGGTGTCTGGCACTAGACCGGACGTCTGGTGCTAATGTCTGGCGTCTGGCGCCAAGTTGTTTCATTCTCTTCAAAACTCTAATTCATTTTTTTATCCATCCGGCTGATTTTCTCTATAAACAGCCTCCTAAAACCTCCGTTTTCAATGATAAAATCTCATCAAAAATCACCAACTCTCTTCAAGATTCTCTTGATCTATCTCTCTCTTTTCTAAACTAGCCTTTTGCGTACAAAATTCCGCATTCACAAGATCTAGACACACCTAGCCAAGTTCGAAGTTGCCTTCGCCCTAGACGTGAAAGGTTTTAATTTCTGAGGGTTTTGTCCCAAATCTCTCTTTCAATTATTTAATTTAATTGTTTGATTTTATTATTTTTCTTGAAGTTCATGTGTATTTTGTTATTAGAAAGAGATACGAGGCGTCCAAGTAAGTGCGTTAATTGCTTTACTAATTTTATGTTATAGAAATCATGTCTAGGTTGTTATTATGATTTTTAGTGACATTATAGGGCGTTTTGATCTTCATAGTATCATGTTTAGGGTAAAGAATAAGTTCCTTAAATCAATAGTGATTTATGTGATGCCTTTTATTGTCTTCCTAATATTCATGTTAGTATCATGTTAGGGTTAAAGCTTTGATTTTTATATGTTTAGTGACATGCTAGGGTTTGTTATTAATTATGTTAGTATCATGCCTAGGATATTGCTATTATTATGCTTTAACATGATTATGATAATTATGATTATGATTATTTTTATAATCATTATGATTATTATTATGTTGCTTGATATTTATTATTATTGCTTGATCACACCTTTTATGCATGTTTAAAGGGAATTTGTACTTGTAATCACTCTTAATAAGATAATTAATAATCTTGTTTAGGGTTAATTTTATTATAATTCAAGTGATCGCCAATAATAGATTTATTTGTGCATTAATATTCAACCAACATAGATTAAAAAGGTTTAGGGTTTACCTATTGATTGCATGTTAGTTAGAAAGCGCACATGAATACGATCAGAATAAAGTAGAGGCCTATTATTAGGGCAGGTTCAATCTCTTTTAGGTTGGATTTGTACCTTCATCCCTGAACTACTAGTCATGGTTCCAGACCTATTGGAGTTGGCGATCTTCTGGATCGTTAAGGGGTGTAACCTTCACCCTGTGAACGGTTTACAAGTTCTTAAAACTTGTTGGCGACTCTTTTGCTCTATCTTCTTTCCCCTTGGACGCCACCATGCTTTGGTGTGTCATCACAGTGGGGTTCAAGTTTGGGGTAATGCTTGAAATATTCCCTACAGTTTTTTACGACCCCACTTTGAGGATTTCTATTTTAATTCCTGAAATTTATTTCGGCAATGATTTAGAATGAGTGGATGAGACTCGAAAAGTTCTAAATATTTCATGTTCGTAATTTTAATTACCATTATTTTCATATGCATAAAAAAGATCTCATTAGAAAGACCATCCGTAATGAGTTAAAAGCATAGGATTTTTACACGTAGGAAATTTGAGGAATATCTTTCACAACTAGGATCGAAATAATGCTGCGCGAAACTGGAAAATTTTATCGAGCACAGAAAGCTACTGAGGCATGTAGGAACTAGCGTCAGAAAATAGAGTCTAGCGCCGAGGATTTGACTCTGGCACTAGGAGACACTATTGTCGCCAGGAGCCAGAGCCAAATTTTGGCACTGGCCTCTATCAGCTGGCGCCAAGTTCTTCCAATACCCAGCCAGAAATATGCGCTCTAATTTTGACCAGTTTTTAGAATTGTTTGCTCGATCCTTCTCCCTGATTGAGTTTTTCTCACTTTTCTGAAACCCATATGTGTTCTACATATGGACATAACCCTCTGGGAATTCATGCTCCATCTACCTGATTGAACGCTCTGTGCAACAAAGGGTACATCAGAGAATGTTGAATTCACCAAACCATGGAAGCGAGTTTTTTTAACTCGCGATGTCCCATCCACTCGCGCCAAACCTTCAATAGGTAAGGCTTCCGCGTGGTGCATCTGGACAATTAACCATGGACCCTGTTTGACTAACCCATATCTTGAACATTAGAGAACTAGAGCCATGGTTAGGTTGCGAACTCATTACATCATATTGTGCCTACTTGACTAATTGTGCATTATTTGATGTGCATACTCTATGTGTTTTTCCTAACCGTTTGTTTGACTTGTGTTAAGACTAAATAATCCGATTATTGACTAAAAGAATTTTTCCTTATAAATTAATTAATTAATTTGAGTAATTAAAGTCTAGTAATTTAATCAGAATTAACTTAGTACGACTTTAGGCATACCCTGTAGAGTAATAATATCGAAAGCAGTCCCAAATCAACGTTCCAGCAATGGCGCTGCGATTTGGACTGCAGCGCCACACTGTGGAGTGCAGCGCCTGGGACAGTTCTGTCGTCCGGCGCTACACTGAAAAGTGAGGCGCCAGTCCTGTCGTTTTGGCGACAGTTCGGTATATTGCTTGTGTCATCACTTTGTGTCTAATTAAACAGTTTTCTAATCAATTCGATTACATTTATTAATAGTAATACCTTGTTAAGTCCTTAATCGAGTCTAGTCACTAAGTCCCATGGCCTTACACAAGAGTCAAAGTATCTCAGTTGCACTCACCATATAAAGCACATACTAATATGAATGTACACTTTGTCCATGTCTAAGAGAGTCTTGTATGCGCGTGTTTTCCGTCATTTTTGTAGGGGGGTAAGTCGGATATTAATCCTCCAATTAAACCACTTGTTTGAACCCTATACTTGATTCCCAAAAATATACACCCTATTTTTGCATTTTTCTTTTTCTTTATAAACTTGTAAAGTCAAAATCAATTTGAGTCAAGTCATTAAAATAAAAATGGTTTAAATTACAGCGCGTGGTCAAGAAAGGAAGGGTGTTTGATCAAAGACAACCTTTTCATTCAAGTTCAACTTTTTGACAAACCAATCGCTCGAAAAAGGAAAGCTAAGAAGATAATGGCAACTCAAGAGGAAGTTAATGAACTTGGGAACCAATTGACTGATATGACTGAGGCGTTGAAGGCTTTAACCCTCAAAATCAATGACCCTATGAAGCAACAACAGATGGACCTCATGCAAGAAAGTTTGAGCAAGCTATCTATTGACTACAAATTTTAAGGCATTAGTTCACAAGGGGTCTCGGTGGACAAGGAGCTTTTTCCGCAGAAGTTCAATGCCAACGACATCTCGAAACTCAAGGCAACTGACAACCCTTATTTTCATCTAAGAGCTTTTGAAACAATAATGAGTATTAAGGGTATCGATAAGAAAGTGTTTCCCTCTTTATTTTATCTATCTCTTGAAACCGTTTTCCAACAATGGTTCTTCTCCCTTGATAAAGAGAGAACCTCTACATGGGAATCAATAGTGAATGCTTTCATTGATAGGTACAAGTGCAACATTCAAGTTGAAACTTATTATAGGGAACTTGAAATACTCAAGCAGAAAAGAGAATGAAGGTTTCACTTCTTTCTTTAACAAATGGAGAGAAACCTCTGCTAGGATTATTGAAGTACCAAGCGAGAAAGAATCCGTGAGGTTGTTCATCAAGAACCTTCAAGAGAAGTACTCCAAGCATCTGAAGTATTAAAATAATCTACATACCTTCAAGGCCGTCTATGACATTGGAATAAATATCGAAGACGATCTGGCTAAGCTGAAAGCTGCTAATAGTAACTCCAACAGTAGCTGGAAAGGCAAGAAGAGCGAAAATACTTCTTCTTCCAAAAACACCCACTCAAACAATGTTAGCACCTTTAATCTGAGTGCACTCCTTGCTATGAACAACCAAGGACAAAAGAAACCATTTAGGAGGAACTTTACTCCTATAGGTATGAGTTATGACACCGCATTTGACCGACTACATGCAAAAGGTCTTATAACTCCTATTGGACCATTTGAGGACCCACCAATTGAGAAGAGGACAGATAATTGGAACCCCAATGCACATTGCAAATATCACCAAGGTAGGGGCCATTTCACAGAAAATTGTTGGAAGCTTAAGGAAGAAGCCAAGCATCGACAATGCACCTGTTGCTCATTCCTTGGCCATCTGCGATGAGGAAAATGAGGTTGATCCCTCATCTCTCATCAAGCCAATTAAAGAAACTCATGCTATCGAAGAAGAGGAGGAGATCTTTTTCGACGCCATGGATGAATTTCCTGAACCAGCAAGCAAGGAAGATGTACAAATGCTTATATAGTCCATGTGGGAGGGAACAGATTAGCTATGTAAGGCTCTAGAATTTGCAAAGAAACAAGCAGAGGAGCTTCAGAAAAAGATTGGTAAAATTCTACCCACAAAGAAGAAAGCCTTCTCTCTACAAGTAACTGACGGACCCAAGAAGAGCAATAAAATTTATACTCCAATTGGGACTTCATGCACTAAAATATTCAAAATGCTCTCCGAGAGTGGTAAGGTCAAACCCCTCGAACCGAGACCATTTGAATCGCTAAAGAGAACAGATAGATTCTACTATCAATACCATCAATCAGGGGGACACACTATTGAAAACTGTTTTAAATATAAAGATTTAATTCAAAAAATGATTGATGATAAGAAGCTAGTCCAAATCCCACAAGAAGAAGACATAAGCATTAATGGGGTTTGGGAAAGCGATAAAGAAGATGTCTACCTAGAAGACATGGAAGGACCCCCACCTTCAGTGTCATATTCAATACATGATTTTTGGGTTGAAGAGGATTCATCTATAGACGTCCTCATAAGATCTAGGAGAACGCAACCTCACATCTCAACACAACCTATACCGACTACGCAGTAAGTTCCCATACCTATCATAGAAGACAACAATATTGTCAAACAATTTAAGAAGACCAAGGTCGAGATGAATGTATGGAAACTTATAGCAACATCTTGAGAACATAGGTTGGAAGTGATGAATGCCTTGGATAAGATAGGGATAGATTATGACACCACTCCTGAGGGGTTGGCTACTTCCTTACGAGTGATCTCCCTAGTCCTATCAACTTGATCACCTTTTCTGACAAAGATTTACCTCCTGAAGGTGACAAGCATTATAAAACATTAAACCTCACAGTGGTTTGCAAGAGAATGAACGGCCCAATGACTCTTGTAGACAATGGATCGGCAATTAATGTTTGTCCACTCAGAACTGCGAGGATGTTAGGCATAAGGGATGAAGACCTAACCCCGTCAACACAAGGAATAAGAGCTTATGACAACACTCGTCATCAAGCTCTTGGTAAGATTACCATGAATATAACGGCCAGAGCAATAGAACATGCTACTACGTTTCAAGTGGTAGATATCAAAGCATCATTCAACTTATTGTTGGGACGCCCTTGGCTTTATGACCTAAAGGTCGTCCCTTCATCTCTCCACCAACAGGTAAAAGCCATAGTTGGAGGAATTTCTATCACGATCGATGCTTCATCCATGAGGATTAAAGCTATAGAAAATCTAATCATTAATGTGGAGCACGGTGAAGACGATGAAGACTTGTCGGGCTTTAATGAAGAGGTCTCTTTAATCGAGGAGGATGAAAAGACCTCTCTCTGCCACGACCCCCACTCCAACATGATGATAAATGCTATTCTAAAGAAATAAGGGCATTTCCCGGAATGACTCTAGGAAAGAAGAAAGGAATAGCAAAACAGCTGGAATTACATGGCCTCCCTAAGTTAGATACTTTCGGACTTGATTTCGAACCGAATCGGGAAGATCTTAAGCAAGCCCAGGAAAGGTCTAAGGCGCGTAGGAACGCTTGCATCCAAAAGAAAGCAGTCCCAATGGATCAGTATCCTCTTACTCTCAATGGACAATTCATAAAAGAAGGAGAGGACTATCCATCCTACGAATTTCTCAAACCTTTTGTTTTAAATGGCATAAGGCAATTGGGATTCGAAATTTTCTTAGATTGCTACTTTTTAGATGAAATCCCAACTCCTATCCACAAGGAGGAAGCACCCCAATGCTTTGACTTTAATGTTATGGGATTACTATTTGGGCGAGAAAAAGATGAGCCGAAGTACATAGAGGATAACTCCTCGCTCATCGAAACGATCCTACAAATCGAGAACTTTGACCCCTCAAAGCTCATCACTCCAGCAGAAGGATCAATACAAGGGTGGCGCAAGACAGTCAAGGTGACTACTCGAAGTGGAAGGAAAATCTCCATAACGACAGGGCAAGGACCAAAGTTTGAAGAGTCGTTAGAGTCAGAGTCTTTTCCTGTAGAGTAAACTAAGTCCTTAGTTATAGCACCCCCTCTTTCTTCTATTTCTTCTCATAGGATAGTTAGTAATCAAGTCCCTAAGGACATCTACCTTTTCGATGTAATGATTTCCGAATTCAATAATATATCTTCTTCTGCTTACTCCTCGTGTTTTTCTTTAACCCAAGATGTCGAGAATTGCTTACCTAACAATGAAAATGACAAAGAAATTATTAAAGCAATGGAAACACTTGAAAAGAAAACACCAATAATTGAGGAAACTGAGACGGTTGATATCTCATATCATTCAACCATTAAAAGAGAAGTTAAAATTGGATTAACACTTAATGAACAAGAAAGAACCGATTTAATTAATCTACTTACAGAATTTATCGATGTATTTGGTTGGTCATATGAAGATATGCCAGGTATTAATAGAGAAATAGCTCAACACACTATACCACTAATTCCAGGAATGAAACCTGTAAAACAAAAGTTGTGCCGAACAAAACCCGACGTAGCTCTTAAAATAAAAGAAGAAGTTTAAAAACAAATAACAACAGGTTTTATCAGGGTATCCAAATACCCCGAATGGGTGGCCAACGTCGTCCTAGTTCCAAAGAAGGATGGAACGGTAAGAATGTGTGTCAACTATCGAGACTTAAATAAGGCAAGTCCAAAGGACGACTTCCCTTTACCACACATCCATACTCTGGTAGATAATACAACAAATCATGCACTTCTCTCGTTCATGGATGGATACGCGGGATACAATCAGATTCTCATGGCAGAAGAAGACATGGAGAAAACAACCTTCATAACACCATGGGATACTTACTACTACAAGGTAATGCCATTCGGGTTGAAAAACGCGGGTGCTACTTACCAACAAGCAGCGACCGCCTTACTCCATGACATGATGCACAAAGAAGTTGAAGTATACGTGGACGATATGATTGTGAAATCAAAAGATCGCCCAGGCCATCAAGTAGCCTTGAGAAAATTCTTTGAAAGGCTAAGGAAATACAACATGAGGTTGGGTCCATCCAAGTGTGCTTTATCACCTCAGGAAAGCTTTTGGGTTATGTCATAAGCTCTAGAGGAATAGAGATAGACCCAACCAAGATCAAGGCAATCATGTCAATGCCATCGCCCAAAACCGAAAACAAATTCGAGGATTTATTGGCCGATTGCAATATATAATTAGGTTCATATCAAAATTAACAACAATATGTGAACCAATATTCAAGAAGCTTAAAAAGAATGTACCAGTAATATGGGACAATGAGTGTCAAAAATCCTTTGAAAAGATCAAAGCCTATCTCTCAAATCCTCTAGTATTAGCACCAGTACTTCTAGGAATACCTCTTAAGTTGTACCTAACAGTCACCAAGGACACAATGGGAGACATGCTTGCACAAGAAGTAGAAGGTAAAGAAAATGCAATCTACTATACAAAAAGATGCTCTAGTATGAAGTACGATGTACACCGCTTGGGAAATTGTGCCTCGCATTGGTGTGGGCCACAACTAAGTTAAGACATTACATACTCGTGCAAAGAGTCTTTGTAGTTTCCCGAATGGATCCATTTAAGTATTCATTCGAGAAGTCTACACTCAATGGGCGCATATCAAGATGGATAGTCAACTTAGCCTAGTTCGACGTAAGATTCATGCCTCAAAAGGCTATCAAAGGATTTGTGGTCTCAGATTTCCTAGCAGATTTTCCAATAGAAGATTCAACGCCAATACACGATAATGAATTTCCAGACGAAGACTTGATGGTCACAGAAGATGATACTTGGACTTTATACTTCGATGGAGCCTCAAACCAAAAGGGATGTGGCGTTGGAGTATTATTAGTATCACCTAAAGAAGAGCATGTTCCAATCTCCATAAAGCTAGATTTCGACGTTACCAACAACGTTGCTGAATACGAAGCATGCGTGGTAGGCCTTGAAACAGCTTTGGCATTGGGAGTGAAGAAATTACGAATATTTGGGGACTCTTCATTGATCATCAACCAAATTTCTAAAAGAGGGAAAGTAAGGAGCGAAAATCTAGCCCCTTATCAAACATACCTGGAAACTCTTATCAATCAGTTAGAAAAGGTAGAATACACATATCTACCTAGAGAGGAAAATCAATTTGTTGATGCCTTGGAAAGACTAGCCTCAATGTTTAGGATTCCTACGGAAATCGAGCAAATGCCTCTAACTATAAAGAAAAGGCACAAACCGGCTTATATTAAGGCTATAGACGATGATGAAGTAATCCAAGATGAAGAAGAAGAAGAAGAACCGTGGTACACAGATATACTTAAATATGTAACCAAAGGAGAATACCCTCCTCATGCTGACAAAAGAGCAAAACGAGCGTTAAGACTCTTGGCTTCCCAATACGTACTCATAGACAACGAGTTGCATAAAAGGGTACCTAAGGGTCGAGCTCTCTTATGTGTAAGGAAAAAGGATGCTCAAAGAGCTATGAGGATAGTCCACGAAGGCATTTGTGGAAACCATGTTAATGGCAAAGTGCTAGTCCAAAAGATAATGCGAGAAGGATACTATTGGACTACCATGAATAGGGATTGCCATCAATATTTAAAAAGATGCCCTAAGTTTCAAATCTATGCCAATTTACAACATGTTCCTCCATCTCTACTCTACACCTACACTTCACCATGACCATTCTCTACATGCGGAATTGATATTATTGGTAAAATTACTCTTCCAGGAAAAGGCGGTCATGAATACATCCTAATAGCAATTTATTATTTCACAAAGTGGGTTGAAGCACAATCATATGCTAAACTCACTGCAAAACATGTAGCACTCTTTATTGAAATGAATATTATTTGTTGATATGAAGGCCAACATGAAATGATAAGTGACAATGGAACTCACTTTCAAGCTGAGTGTGAAGATTTGTTACAAAAATACGGCATTCAACACCATCATTCTTCTCCTTATAGACCTCAAGCAAATGGAGCAGTTGAAGCAGCTAATAAAAATCTAAAGACTATCATCGAGAAAATGAGAAAATTACAAGGATTGGCCTAACAAACTCCATTTCGCACTTTGGGGTTATCGCACGTCAACAGGACATACACCATTCTCCCTTGTTTATGGAATTGATGTTGTACAACCTGTAGAGCTAGAGATACCATCTCTACGCATTGCACTAGAGAGTAAAATTGATGAAATTGAATGGACTAAAGTGAGATATGAAGAGCTAGTTCTACTTGATGAAAAGTGAATAGAAGCTCTACATCATACTCAATGCTATCAAACTCTTATGGCTAGGCATTTTAATAAGAAGGTCAAGACAAGAAATATCAAAGTAGGAGACTTGGTGTTAAAAGCATTAAGGAAAAATGTTTTGAATCCAAAAGGCAAATTTAGGCCTAATTGGTCTGGACCCTATATTGTCAAAACAATACTATAAGGAGGTGCAGCAAAATTATCTGATATGGATGGCAACGAGTTCTCGAACATGACAAATCTTGACCAACTTAAAAAGTACTACCCATAATTACTTAAGTAGGGTACTCAAGAGAGCTACGTTTGGCCTAATTCCCTAAGGAAGGATACGTAGGCAACCCTTTACGGGTGCGACGTCACAGAAATTCAACAAACCTCGCATCCCAGATATAAAAAGAAATTCAACAGAAATTCGACGAAGCATCGGTGTCACAGAAAAAAGCTTGTCGCCGGTCGATGTACAACAGCGCCAGGCGACATCTTCAATCGCTAGACGCTAGACGGCTGCATCCAGCGCCAGTCATAAAGAAGCAGTGCCGTTTTTTCTAGGAATACCTAGGTATATTTCGGTGTTTTTCGAAAAAATATTCAGCTTCTGTACTCGAAAAAAATTTGGAAAATTAAATTTTATGTTTTTTTAATTTATTTAATAAATTAAATTTAAAGGAGATG
Source organism: Chenopodium quinoa (assembly GCF_001683475.1). Taxonomy (NCBI): domain Eukaryota; kingdom Viridiplantae; phylum Streptophyta; class Magnoliopsida; order Caryophyllales; family Amaranthaceae; genus Chenopodium; species Chenopodium quinoa. The sequence continues at coordinate 578,003 of NW_018742823.1, forward strand.
ATTAATTAAAAAGCTGAAATTTCATTAATGAAATAAACTAAGAAATTACATTATTGATAGAATTTAAATAAATCTTATAAAACAAAGGCAAATTTGTTAAAAAAAACCTTTTAAATACACCATTTTGCAAAAAAAACCCTTTTACAAGCTTTTTGGCAAAAGAAAACCCGAAGTTCAAATTTTTTTGTTGAAAACAACCCGATGCCTCTAATCCACATAGTTAACCTCTAATTCACTTAATTAATCTCTCATTTTTTCTAATTAACCTCTAACTCGATCTCACTTAACCATTTAATTATTAAATTAATTTATAAAAAAGAAAAAAGCAAAAACCACCACCCCCTACCACCAGCCAGCCACCTAATTTCTTTCCTCCTCCCCTGGCAGCAACCCCCCCAACTGAGCCGCCGCGTAGAATCCGCAACCCCCGACGACTCAACTCCACCGCCGACCGAGACCCGCGTTTCACAAAAACTAGAGACCTCAAAAACACTCAACAATAGTGTCCACTTCTATCAACATTTTCTCTCTCCTTTATTTCTCTCTCCTCATTCCTCAACTCACCTCCATTTTCGGCTTAAATTCCATGTCTCTAACCTCCCCTTTCGTCATAACCCCTCATCTCTTCCAATTCCATTTTTACCCTCGCTTCCATTCCTTCGTTGACCTTCAATCTCTTATGGCGCTCAATTCCATTTTGCCTTCCGATTTCGATGATGATGACGTTCAAGCTCCACAACTTCCCTGTTTTCGATGATGGGAAAAAGAGGTGGGTCGCCGGGGTTAGGGGATTCAAAGCGGTAGGTCGCCGGGGTAGGGAATTTAGAGCAGTGGCTCGGTTGAGGGATAGTGGATGCTGCCATGGGAGAAGGAAAGGGAGGGGGCGCGGCTTGCTTGTGGTAACAGTGGTGGTTTTTGATTTTTTTTGTTTTTATTTATAAATTAATTTAATAATTAAATGATTAAGTGAGAGTTAGAGATTAATTAGAAGAAATGAGAGATTGATTAAGTGAATTAGAGGTTAATTATGTTGATTAGAGGCATCGGGTAGTCTTCAACAAAAAAAATTTAATTTCATGTTTTCTTTTGCCAAAAAGCTTTTAAAAGTTTATTTTTCGCAAAATGGTGTATTTAAAAGGTTTTTTTTTTGACAAATTTGCCAAAAAGAAATTAACTTTAAATTTAAAATTAAATCTAATAAATTGAAAGTTAAGAAATACTTCAATCTTTCTTCTCTTTCTTTGATTTCTTCCAATTTTTATCTGAATTCTCTTCATCGTCCATGGCTTCAGCTAGTAGGCATCCTTTAAAGGACCTACATTTAATTTTGGAGTAAATAGTTTCTCCTTGTAGACACCCGTTTGTGTCTCTCCAAAACCAAACCCAGTGATGAGTACCTTTCGCGTCGAATCATAATCGAATGAAACGAAAGTGTGGAAAGTCTAGTGTTGTGGATAGTTTTTAATTTTGTTCTCTTCTCTCTGTTTTTTGAAAACCTATTTTAAGAGAACAGCCAATCTAGTTTGTTTTGGTCCATAGAAAGGGTACAATAATGGTATAGTTGGATGGGGTTTGAAAAGAGCTTTCCAACGATATATTATAAGCCCAATTCCGATGAATAATGAGGAAGTTATGGCCAAATTACTAAATTGGGCCTCGTTTGACACTTATATGCGGCCCAATGATCTAGAGGAGGGCCTAATATTGATTTATCACTCCTAATGTAATTAGAATTGATTTTAGTCTTCTAGATTCTTCTAAAAGGTTCTTTTCATTCCTAATTCAATTAGCATTGATAAATTGTCTTTGGTTGACTTTTTGGGGTTTTAATCAGAATAAAAGAGTGTTTTTAAGGAAAATACGATTTTGCCCTTCTGTACGGCTAAATTTTATCATAGTTGAAAAAACGCGTGAAAATAATAGTTAGCGCCTGACGAAAGGGATTAGCGCCTGGCGCTAATGCTTGGCGCCTAGCGCTACTGTTCAACGTCTGTGTAGACACCCATTTGTGTCTCCCCAAAACCAAACCCAGTGATGAGTACCTTTCACGTTGAATCATAATCAAATGAAACGAAAGTGTGGAAAGGTCTGGTGTTGCGGAAAGTTTTATTTCTTTTCTTTTCTCCCTGTTTTTGAAAACTTTATTTTAAGAAAACAACCAATCTAGTTTGGTTGGTCCATGATATGGGTCCAATAGTGGTGTAGTTAGATGGGGTTTGCAAAGACCTTTCCAACGATATATTATAAGACCAATTCCGATGAATATTGAGGAAGTTATGGCCAATTTACTAAACTGGGCCCGGTTTGAGTTTTAAGTACGGCCCAATGATCTAGGGGAGAGCCTAATATGATTTATCATTCCTAATGCAATTAGGAATGGTTTTAGTCTTCTAGAACATTCCAGAAGGTCTTATCATTCTTAATTCAATTAGGACTCTTCAGAGTTTTGATTAGATCAAATAGTATTTTCGACTGAAATTATATTATTTTATCTTCCAGTACGGGAATTTATCAGATTTTCGAAAACGCGTTGAAATCCAATTTGGCGTTCAACCTCAGGCCTTGGCGCCTGGAATCAGGATTGGCGCCAGACGCCAGCCATTGGCGCCTGGCGCTATCCACTGGTCCTGGCGCCAATGAGCCAGGGCTGGCGCCAATGTGTTTTTGTGGTCTTCAGACTCTATTTTGATAAATTATCTTTTTTGGCTGATTTTCTCTATAAATATCGTATCAAAAACTCCGGTTTAAAACATCAACAATAACTTTATCAATTACCAATAATTAACTCTCTCCATTCATTAATTCTCTTCATTCATCATCTACATCATTCATTCATCAATTTTCAATAACATTAATCCTTTAGTATTCTTTCTACTTTGCTTTTTAATACAAAATTCCGCATTCGCAAGATCTAGAAACACCTAGTCATATTCGAAGTTGTCTTCGCCCTAGACGTGAAAGGTTTTAATTTCTGAGGGTTTGGTCCCAAATCTCTCTTTCAATTATTTAGTGTAATTGTTTTGTTTATTATTTTCCTTGAAGTTACTAACGCGTGTATTTTGTAATTAGAAAGAGGTACGAGGCATCCAAGTAAGTACTTTAATGGTTTAATTGATATTATGATGTAGAAATCATGCTTAGATTGTTATTTTGATTCTTAGTATCATGTCTAGGGTATTTTTAATATCAAGTATGATTAAAAGTATGATGCTTCCTATATTCTCCCTAATATTTATGATTATTATGATTATGATTATTATTGATTATGTTGCTTGATACATTATTTATTCTTTATTGCTTGATCACACCTTTTTATGCATGTTTAAAGGGAATTGGTATTTGCAATCACGCTTAATAAGATAATTAATAATCTTGTTAGGTTAATTGTGATTATAATTCAAGTGATCGCCAATAATAGTTTATTTGTGCATTAAATTCAACCAACATAGATTAAACAGGTTTAGGGTTAATCCTATTGATTGTATGTTAGTCAGAAAGCGCACATGAATACGAGCTGAATAAAGTACAGGCCTATTATTAGGGCAGGTTCAATCTCTTATAGGTTGGATTTGTACCATCATCCCCAGACCCTTATTTGGTTCATGACCTTATGGATTTGACGATCTCTTGGATCGTTAAGGGGTGTAACCTTCATCCTATGAACGGTTTACAAGTTCCTTAAAAACTTGTTGGCGACTCTTTTGCTCTATCTTCTTCCCTTTTGGACGCCACCGTACTTTAGTGTATGATCACAGTGGGGTTCAAGCTAGTGGGATTTTTAAAGGCTTGAAATTATTCCCTACATTTTTTGGCGACTCCACTAGGGAGGATTTCTATTTTAATTCCTGAATTTGTTTCGGCAATGATTTAGAATGAGTGGATGAGACTCGAAAAGTTCTAAGTATTTCATGTGCGTAATTTTGATTAACATTGTGTCATATGCATAATAAGGTTCTCATTGGAAAGACCATCCGTAATGAGTCAAAAACATAAGGATTTTACACGTAGGAAATTTGAGAAATGTCTTTCACAACTAGGACTGAAATAACACCGCGCGGAACTGGATGATTTTATTGAGCACAGAAAGCTGCTGAGGCATGTGGGAAGTAGTGTCAGGGGCCAGAGCTTGGCGCCACACTTTTAGCCGTAGCGGCAGACGGCAGTATAGTTAAAAGTTGGCGCCAGTCTCTGTTTGCTGGCGCCAATTTCCCCCAATACCGAGCCAGAAATATGCGTTCTAATTTCGACCGGTTTTTCGTATTGTTTGCTCGATCCTGCTTCCTGATTGAATTTTTTCTCACTTTTCTGAAACCCATATGTGTTCTACATATGGACATAACCCTCTGGGAATTCATGCTCTATCTACCCGATTGAACGCTCCTGGAAACAAAGGGTACATCTGAGAGATTGAATTCACCAAACCATGGAAGTGAGTTTTTTCTAAAAAAAAACTCGCGGTGTTCTATCCACACGCGTTAACCCTTCACAATTAACCATGGACCCTATTTGACTAAACGATATCCCGAACTTTAGAGAACTAGAGCCATGGTTAGGTTGCGAACTCATTGCATCATATTGTGCTTACTTGACTAATTGTGCATTATTTGTTGTGCATATATATTCTATGCTCTTCCTGACCGTTTGTTGATTTGTGTTGAGATTATAATTAATGACTAAAAGAACTTTGCCTAATTAATTAATTAATTAATTAATTCGAGTCAATAAAGTTTTTTCTTCTTTTAATCGGAATTGACCTAATACGACTTTAGGTATACCCCAGTTGACTAATAATATCGAAAACAGTCCCAGACCGAGGCTCCAATATTGGTGCCAAAATCTGAGCTGTAGCGCCACTGTATGGTGTGTAGCGCCAGACATTTACTAAAAAGTCTGGCGCCAACCACCATATTGTGACGCCAGTCCTGTCGCTTGGCCGATTGTTCAGATTATTTGTCGAGTCATCACCTAATGTCTAATTAATTAGTTTCCTGTTTAATTCGGTTAATTTTGCTGGCAATAATGCTTAATTGAATTAATATTCGAGTTTAGGAACTAAGTCCCATGGTCTTACACAAGAGTCCAAGCATGTCACTTACACTCAATACACACGCCAAAACACATTCTTGACCATGATTAAGGGAGTCTTGTGTGCGCGCGTCATTTTTCGTCATTTTTTAGGGGGGTAAGTCGGGTATTAATCCTCCAATAAATAATAGTACTTAAGTTCCCTAAACACATGTACATAATTGCTCTCTAAAAATATGCATACTTTTTTTTTAAAATAAAAGCCATAAAATCAAACTGGTTCGAGTCAAGTAATTAAAACGCAAACTGGCTTAATCTACAGCGCATGGTTAAGAAAGGAAGGACGATTAATCAAAGATAACCTCTTCGTACAAGTCCAACTTTTCCAAAAACCTATAGCTCGCAAGAGGAAAGCAAGAGTCATAATGGCAACTCAGGAAGAAGTTAACGATCTCAAGAACTAACTGGCTACTGTAACTGAGACACTGAAGCTTCTCACACTTAAGATCAAGGATCCCGCGAAGCAACAACAAATGGACCTCATGCAAGAAAGCCTAAGCAAGTTGTCCAGCGACTACAAGTTTCAAGAACTCACATCCCAAGGGGTCTCGGTGGAAAAGGATCTTCTTCCGCAGAAGTTCAGTGCCAACGACATCCCAAAGTTTAGGGTAATCGACAACCCCTACTTCCATATAAGGGCATTTGAAACAATAATGAGTATCAAGGGTATCGATAAGAAAGTTTTCCCTTCTCTGTTCTCGCTATCTCTCGAGACCGTTTGCCAACAATGGTTCTTTTCTCTTGAAAAAGAAAAGACCTCTACCTGGGAATCCATAGAAAACGCTTTCGTCGATAGGTACAAGTGCAATGTTTAAGTCGAAACTGACCATAGAGAACTTGAAATTCTCAAACAGAAGGAGAATGAAGGCTTCACATCTTTCTTTAACAAGTGGAGAGAAACCTCAGCTAAAATGATTGAGGTACCAAGTGAAAAAGAGTCCGTGAGATTGTTCATTAAAAACCTCAAAGAAAAATATTCAAAACATCTTAAATATCAAAATAACCTTTATACCTTTAAGGCTGTTTATGATATAGGGATTAATATCGAAGATGACTTGGCTAAATCTAAAGCTGCCAACAATAACTCCAACAGTGGTTGGAAAGGAAAGAAGAACGACAATCCTTCTTCTTCCAAAACCGCCCACTCAAATAATGTTAGCACCTTTACTCTAGGAGAAGTCCTCGCCATGAACAATCAGGGACAAAAGAAACCCTTTAGGAGAAACTTCACTCCTATTGGCATGAGTTATGACACCGCGTTTGATCGACTAAATGCACAATGTCTTATAACTCCCATTGGACCATTTGGAGATCCACCAGTCGAGAAGAGGTCGCCTAATTGGAACCCCAATGCGCATTGCAAATATCATCAAGGTAGGGGCCATTCTACTGAAAGCTGTTGGAAGCTTAAGGAAGATATACAAGACCTAATTGACAGTAACAAGCTGCCGTTGCCCCCTGCCAGTAAGAAACCGAGTATTGACAATGCACCTCTAGCTCACACATTGGCTATCTCCAATGAAGAAAGTGAAGTTGACCCCTCACCTCTCATTAAACCTGTCAAAACAACCAACGTCAAAGAGGAAGAAGAAGAGACCTTTTTCGATGTCGAAGATAATCTTCCAGAACTAGCAAATGAGGTAGAGATACGAATACTCACACTGTATTTGAGGGAGACATCACAACTGTTACATGAAACTCTCAAAATTTTGAATGAACTTCACAAGGAATATGATGAAGAACCTAAGAGAGAATTCACACCAGTAAAAACGACTTATGAGGCAAAACACTTTCCCTTACAAGTCACTGAAAGACCCAAGAAGAGCAATAAAGTTTATACTCCAATTGGGATCCCGTATGCACAAATGTTTAAAATGCTCTCTGAGAGTGGTAAGGTCAAACCTCTCGAACCGAGACCATTTGAATCATTAAAAAGAACAGATAGATATTACTGTCAATACCATCAGTCAGGAGGACACACCCTAGAAAACTGCTTCAAGTTCAAGGATTTGGTGCAGAAAATGATTGATAGAAAGGAATTAGTCCAAGTTCAACAAGAAGAGGATAAAAATGTTAATGGAGTATGGGACAGTGATGAAGAAGATTTCTATCTAAAAGACATATTAGGACCTTCACCTTCTGTATCATACACCACGGATGACATTTGGGCTGAAGAAGATTCATCAATAGACGTTCTCACAAGAACCGGGAGAATACAACCTCCCGTTTCAACACAACCTATGCCTACTGTACAACAAATTCCCATACCTTCTGGCAACATCTCGAGAACATAGGTTAGCTGTGATGAATGCCTTGGACAAAATCGGGATAGATTCTGACACCACTCCTGAGGGACTAGCTAACTTCCTCACAAGTGATCTCCCTAGTCCAATTAATCTAATCACCTTCTCCGATAAAGATTTACCCCCGGAAGGTGACAAACACTACAAGGCGTTAAACCTCACGGTAGTCTGCAAAAGGATGAATGTTCCCATGACTCTTGTAGATAATGGATCGGCTATTAATGTCTGTCCACTTAGGACTGCAAGGATGCTTGGCATAAAGAATGAGGATTTAACTCCGTCCACACAAGGAATAAGAGCTTACGATAATACTCGACGTCAAGCTCTTGGCAAAATAACCCTAAATGTGACGGTAGGAGCAATAGAACATGCTACTACTTTTCAAGTGGTAGACATCAAAGCCTCATTCAATCTGTTGTTAGGAAGCCCTTGGCTCCATGATCTAAAGGCCATCCCTTCATCTCTCCACCAACAAGTGAAAGCCATAGTTGGAGGAATCCCCATCACCATTGATGCTTCACCAATGAGGATCAAATCAATAAAGAATCCAATCATCAACGTGGAGCATGACGAAGATGATAAAGACCTATGGGGCTTTAACGAAGAAGTCTCCTTAATCCAAGAGGATGAAAGGACATCTCTTTGCCACGACTCCCATTCCAACATGATTATCAACACTATGCTAAAGAAACAAGGACACTTCCCTGGGATGACCTTAGGAAAGAAGAAGGGGATAGCAAAATCAATAGAGTCACCTGGCCTCCCTAAACTAGATACTTTCGGACTTGGTTTCGAACCGACTCGGAAAGATCTCAAGCGAGCCCAGGACAAGTTGAAAGCACGTAGAGACGCTCGCATTCAAAAGAAAGCAATTCCAATGGTTCAGTACCCTCTTACGCTTAATGGATAGTTTATAAAACAAGGGGAGGCCTATCCATGCCATGAATTTCCCGAACCATTTGTTGTAAATGGCATACGACAACCAGGATTTGAGATTTTCTTGGATTGCTACTTCATTGACGAAATCCCAACTCCCGTCCATAAGGAGAAAGCACCTCCATGCTTTGACTTTAACGTCATGGGATTACTGTTTGGGCGAGAAAAGAATGAGCCAGTTTATGAGGAAGATAACTCCTCACTCATTCAAACGGTCCTACAAAGCGAAAACTTCGACCCCTCAAAGCTAATTACTCCAGCTGAAGGATCACTGCAAGGGTGGCGCAAGACTATCAAGGTGACTACTCCGAGTGGAAGGAAGATATCGATCACGACAGGGCGAGGGCCAATGTTTGAAGAATCGTCAGAGTCAGAGTCAGAGTCAGAGTCTGAGTCAGAGTCTTTCCCCACAGAATCTTCTAAGTCTTTAGCTATAGCACCTTCCCTTTCTATTTCTTCTCCGAGGATAGTTAGTGATCCAGTCCCTGAGGACATATCACTCTTTGATGTAATGATCTCAGAGTATAATAATATCGCTCATTCTCCTTACTTCTCGTGTTCTTCCCTAACCCAAGATGACGAACATTGCTTAGCTAACGATGAAAAAGATAAAGAAATTATTAAAGCAATGGAAACACTTGAAAAGAAAACGCCAGTAATTGAAGAGACTGAAACAGTGAACATCTCAAATGATTCAACTTATAAAAGAGAAGTTAAAATTAAACTACCATTGAATAAACAAGAAAGAACCGATTTAATCGATTTGCTTAAAGAATTTATCGATGTATTTGCTTGGTCATATGAAGATATGTCAGGCATTAACAGAGAAATAGCTCAACACACTATACCATTAATACCAGGAATGAAACCTGTAAAACAAAAGTTGCGTCGAATGAAACCCGCCGTAGCACTTAAAATAAAAGAAGAAGTTCAAAAATAAATAACTGCAGGTTTCATCAAGGTATCCAAATACCCCGAATGGGTCGCCAACGTCGTCCCAGTTCCAAAGAAAGATGGAAGGGTAAGGATGTGTGTCGACTATCGAGATCTAAATAAGGCAAGTCCAAAGGACGACTTCCCTTTACCACACATCGATATTCTGGTGGACAACACAGCAAATCACGCGCTTCTCTCATTCATGGACGGATACGCAGGGTACAATCATGTTCTCATGGCGGAAGAAGACATGGAGAAGATAACTTTTATCACACCATGGGGCACTTAATGTTACATGGTAATGCCATTTGGGTTGAAAAACGCAGGTGCTACTTACCAACGTGCAGCAACTGCCTTGCTCCATGACATGATGCACAAAGAAGTTGAAGTATATGTCGACGACTGGATTGTGAAATCAAAGGACCGTCTAGGCCATCAAGTAGCCTTAAGGAAATTTTTCGAAAGGCTAAGAAAATACAATATGAGGTTGAATCCATCAAAATGTGCTTTTGGAGTCACCTCAGGCAAGCTCTTGGGGTACGTCATAAGCTCCAGAGGAATAGAGATAGATCCAACCAAGATTAAAGCAATCATGTCGATGCCACCGCCCAAGACCGAGAAACAGATTCGAGGATTCATTGGCCGGTTGCAATACATAAGCAGGTTCATATCAAAACTAATAACGATATGTGAACCAATCTTCAAAAAGCTCAAGAAGAATGTACCAGTAAGATGGGATGACGAATGTCAAGAAGCCTTTGACCGGATCAAAGCCTATCTCGCAAATCCTCCCGTATTAGCGCCAGCACTTCCCGGAATACCTCTTAGGTTATATTTGACGGTTACCAAAGAGAGAATGGGAGCCATGCTAGCACAAGAGGTAGAAAAAAAAGAGAATGCAATCTATTACTTAAGTAAGAAGATGCTCGAATACAAAACACGCTATACACCACTCGAGAAATTGTGCCTCGCTTTGGTGTGGGCCACAATTAAGTTGAGACATTACATGTTGGTGCATATCGTTTTCGTGGTATCTTGATTAGATCCACTCAAATACTTGTTCGAGAAATCAACGCTCAATGGACGTATTTCAAGATGGATAGTCAACTTAGCCCAGTTCGATGTGCGGTTTATGCCACAAAAAGCTATTAAAGGATCCGTGGTGTCAGACTTTCTGGCAGATTTTCCATTAGAAGACTCGACACCAATACAGGACAACGAATTTCCAGATGAATATTTGATGGTCACCGAAGATGATACTTGGACCTTGTATTTCGACGGAGCCTCAAACCAAAAGGGATGTGGTGTCGGAGTGCTACTAGTATCACCTAAAGAAGAACACGTTCCAATCTCAATAAAGCTTGATTTCGACGTTACCAACAATGCTGCTGAATATGAAGCATGTGTGGTAGGCCTTGAAACAGCTCTGGCATTGGGAGTAAAGAAGTTAAGGATATTCGGAGATTCCTCTCTAATCATCAATCAAATATCTAAAAGGTGGAAAGTAAGGAGCGAAAGCCTAGCCCCTTACCAAACTTATCTGGAAACTCTTACCGATCAGTTAGAGAAGGTAGAATACACATATCTACCTAGAGAAGAAAATCAATTTGCTGATGCCTTGGCAAGATTAGCTTCAATGGTTAGGATTCCCACGGATATCGAGCAAATGCCTCTAACTATCGGAAAAAGGCACAAACCGGCATATATACAGGCTATAGAAGATGACGACCCAGTCCATGATGAAGATAAAGAACAAGAAGAAGAACCATGGTACACAGACATTCTCAACTACGTCACCAATAGAGAATACCCTCCTCATGCGGACAAAAGAGCAAAATGAGCCTTGAGACTTTTGGCTTCTCAATAATTACTCATAGACAACGAGCTACATAAAAGGGTACCTAAAGGTCGAGGCCTCCTATGTGTAGGGAAGGTGGATGCACAAAGAATAATGAGAATGGTCCACGAAGGAATCTGTGGAACTCATATAAATGGCAAAATGTTAGTCTAGAAAATAATGCGAGAAGGGTATTATTGGACTACCATGAATAGGGACTGCCACCAATATGTGAAAAGATGCCCTAAGTGTCAAATTTACGCCAATTTACAGCACGTTCCTCCATCTTTGCTCTACACCTACACATCACCATGGCCATTCTCTACATGGGGAATCGACATAATTGGCAAGATCGCTCCTCCAGGGACAGGAGGCCATGAATTTATTCTAGTAGCAATTGATTACTTTACGAAGTGGGTTGAAGCGCAATCATACTCTAAACTCACTGCAAAACATGTAGCACTTTTTATCGAGAGAAATATCATTTGTCGATATGGAGTCCCACATGAAATGATAAGTGACAATGGAACTCACTTTCAAGCCGCATGTGAAGAATTGCTACATAAATATGGTATCCATCATCATCATTCGTCCCCTTATAGACCTCAAGAAAACGGAGCAGTTGAGGCAGCTAATAAGAATTTAAAGACTATCATCGAGAAAATGACAGAAAATTATAAGGATTGGCTTGACAAACTTCACTTTGCATTATGGGGTTATCGCACGTCAATCCGTACGTCAACAGGAAATACACCATTTTCTTTGGTATATGGAATGGATGTCGTACAACCTGTCGAACTAGAAATACCATCTCTACGTATTGCGCTAGAGAGTAAACTCGATGAAGTCGAATGGACTAGGGCACAATATGAAGAATTGATCCTAATCGACGGAAAACGACTAGAAGCTCTATATCACACTCAGTGCTATCAAACTCGTATGGCTAGACATTTTAATAAGAAGGTCAAGACAAGAAATATCAAAATAGGAGATTTGGCATTAAAAGCGATAAGGAAAAATGTTTTAGATCCAAGGGGAAAGTTTAGACCTAATTGGTCCGGCCCCTACATTGTCAAAACAATCCTGTCAGGTGGTGCAGCAAAATTAACTGACATGGATGGCAATGAATTCTCAAACATGACCAATCTTGACCAACTTAAAAAATACTACCCATAATTACTTGAGTAGGACACTCAAGAGAGCTACGTTCGGCCTGATTCCTTAGGAAAGGATACGTAGGCAGCCCATTACCGGTGCGACCACTTTATTTTTCGACATCTCCGCGTTCCAGAATCAACAAAAAGTCAACAAAAGTCGGAAAAGCAACTGGCATCACAGAAAAGAGTCTGGCGCCAACCAAAAGCCATTAGCGCCAGACGATGGAATTGGCGCTTGGCGCCAGACCTCAATAGCTGGGGCCAATCTGCAATTATTGACGCCAATTCAGTCGTAAAAATCAGGGCGAATTTCGGTGTTTTTCGGAAAATTTTCGACTTCCGTACTCGAAAGATTTCCGAAAATTAATTTTTTTCGGTTTTTCATTGCTTTAATAAAATAAATTTAAAGTAACAATTTAATTGAAAGCTGAAATTTCATTAATGAAATAAAATTGCATTGTTAATGGAATTTAAATAAGGCTGAAATAAATTAACTTTAAATAAAAATTAAGAATCTAATAAATCTAAAGCTAAGCAATGTTCTAGTCTTTCTTCTCCTTCTTTGCTCTTTTCCAATTCTTTTCCGCCTCCTCCTCTTCGTCCATTACTTTAGCCAGTAGGCATCCTTTAGAGGACCTACATTCAATTTTAGAATAGATTGTTTCTCCTTCAGCTAGCAACCCATGTTTCTTTTCCACCCAAGCCTTCTTGTCTGTAGCTTTCCTTTTCTCCTTGTCTTTAGTATTATTCTTCTTCTTAGGCATTATAGGTGTTTTGAACTCAATTCTTGCACCTAAGCGTTCCTTGGCCGGTGTCACCCTTTCACCTAGACGATTCTTCACATCGGTTCTACCTTGATCAATTGAAGACTTCTTCAGCAACCACTTCTTTACATAATTAGGTAAAGAAGGGGGAACCTTTTGGGTAATCACTTCCCATAAAGGTCTAGCGCTCAGTAAGTGTCAAATTTATCTACTTCTTGAGATATGGGATACTCATAGGGAGGACGAAGATCCCCGGAAGGAATATTTTGAAGCAAGCCATATTGTCTCTTTACTCTGCAGGGGTAATAATATGTCATGCGAGACAAGCTTGGAAGACGGCAGAAAGGTTGCTTGTTAACACCGACCATCCTTTTTATTTTCCACCATGGGATGACCCACTTGATAGCGAAATCACGTGATTCAAAGACTTTCTTCCACCCATGGCGCCCAATTTTAGGGATGCCCAATTTAGATGGATATAACCTTCAATCGCAGTTGAAAGGTTTGGAATCTTGAGTCTCGGTCAAGAAACACTAAGCAACACGAGCTTAAAACCTAAACTAGTCCAAGAATACACAAGCACAAGCTTACGTAAAACTTTATAAATTTCAAATCAATCAATCATACTTTTCGTTAAACACCATCACGTATTTATAAGCTAAATAATTAGCCTAAAAATCGATAAAACAAATTCTAATCTAACTAGGAAACTAACTCTAACTTGTAAAGATAATATTTTGCAAATATGATCTTTAAAGTTAAGCTTATCTGATACTAACCGAATTAAACTAACAAAAATATCCTAGTAAATTCGGTCATCTAATAATAAACTAAAAATAACAATAAAAATAATTGTAATAACAATATTGATGCCTTGGAACCGCATCAGGCTAGTGAGTAGATTGCTTGCTAGGGTAATGGTGAAGCATGTATGAGTAATGGATTAATGCTAATTGGGGAAAATTGATGGAGTTGATGTTGTGATTAAATTGGTTGATGACCATGTGCATGTGTGTGATTAATTAAAGAGTAGCTAACATTGATTGTTGCACTAGATTGCATTGTAAGTTCACATTGATACGGACCATTGATTTGTGGCTTGCATTTAACGATTGAGGTGTCTTGTGACGTTCCTAGCTAGAGTTTATCGTAGTTGGCGCTAGTTAGACGTCTAGGAAAATAGCTTGATATGCTCTTTTGGTTGCATGATTGGTCTTCCCTCACATTGCTTGACTTAGTCACTTTGACCTCCCAATTAGTTGAATTCGTTACAATTACATGTGGATCCTAGCCTTAGAGTTTTACATACTTGATTTCAATTCGTTGTTTAGTCATCCTTGTCCTAGTTTACATACCTACACCCTACCATTTCGGAGTAGCTTGACTTAGGCAATAGATAATTGCCCAGCGTTCCTTAGTGGTTCGACCCTTAACTTACCATTATACTTGTGTAAGGGTGTGTTGAGAGATTACAAATTTTGTTTGGCCTTGGGTAGGGGGTAGTTTCAACGACCTAGTTCCGTCCCACGTCAAAATGGCGTCGTTGCCGGGGAATGGTGTTGTGATTGTGTATTGTTGTTGAGTCTATTCCATCTTATTCAAAAAGATTTTTCTTCTTTCTTTTAGGCTACACTTGTAGCCGCATTACTAACAATTTCTTTTGAGTTTTTGCATGCATAGTAGAACTCGTGATAGGTCCTTAATTCCTTTGGATCCGAAAATTGAAAGAACTCTTTCACGAAGAAGCATAGCCAACCGATATTTGAATCTAAGTTCCTCAAGTGAAGAAGAGTTTGAGGAAGAAGAAGAGCAAGTCATGGGTGAGAATCCAAGATTAGCTTTGAAGGAGTTGGGAATTCCCGGTGCTTATAGGTTTGAGAGCGGCATTGCTCCACCTACAACACCGGCGAACGATTTTAAAATAAGACCGGCCATTATTACTTTGATTGAACGGAAGAAATTTAGTGGAGCTAAGAGTGAGAGCCCGTTGAATCACCTAAAGTAATTTGAGAAGTATTGTAATACTATCAAGGTGAACGACATTTCTCATTTGATTCAGCTAAAGTTGTTTCCCTTTTCTCTTATTGGTCGTGCCTTAGAGTGGTTGGATAAGGAGGTTAAGCCCAATTCCCTTAGGATGTACGATGAAGTTAAAAAAGGCTTTCTTGTCTCGCTTTCACCTATAAAAGAAGACGGCGGAGGCTAGAGCCTTGATCTAAGGATTCAAACAAAGGCCTAATCAGAATCTCTATGAAGCATGGGAGAGGTACAGGGAGTATCAAAGAGAGTTCCCACATCATGGAATTCCTACCTATCAAGTGATACAAATTTTCTATGGAGGCTTGAGTTCCCAAGGCAAGTCATGCCTAGATGGAGGAGTCGGAGGTCCTATAATGAATAGGACGGAAGAAGAGGTAGTTGACATAATTGAGGATGTGGTGAGATACTATAGAGATTGGAAAGAAGTAGAGAGGGAGTCTACGAGCAAGAGTGGCTCGACGAATTATTCGGTGGATCATCTCAACGCGATTAACAACTTGTCCTCCCAAATTTCAAATCTAGGGAAGGAAGTGACATCGATCAAAGCAAAGCTTGAGAGTGTTTCTACGAATTCATTTAGTCTTCCCTCCCAATCCAAAGGGAGAGGTACATTTTCTAACTCTTCTCCTTCTACTTCCAATAACATGCCAAGTGGTTGTCTATTTTGTGATTCTTGTGGATCTTATGATCATGATTCTTCCATGTGTTCTCAAACTTTTGTTGATGGATGTGATGATGTTGAAAATAATGAATGTGAACATGTGAACTTTATGTCTAATTCCAATGGTGGTCAAAGGTTTGATGGACCTAAGAATTTTGGCAATAGGAATTCTCACCCCCAAGGTGGTTTTGATAACTACAACAACGGAGGCTATAGGAACCAAGGAAACCAAGGTTTCCGAGGTAACTATAACAACCAAGGTTATAGTAATCAAAACCCAAGCCATGGCTATGGAAACCAAAGTCAATCTCAAGGCTTTTGTTGCCATTACCATAATGGTGGCAATAATCAAGGCCGAGGCAATTGGAACAACAACCAAAATCGGGGAAGTTTTTAAAATAACAACCAAAGGGGACCCCCACCCGGTTTTTCTCCAAAGACTCAAGCCAATGGTGAAAATTCTTATTCCCAACCATCATCATTTAGGAAAAATTTGGAAGAAATGATTGATAACCAAACCAAGATAATAAACACCTATATAGCGGTGAGTGACAAGAAGTTTAATGAGATGATGACTCATAACAAAATGCTTGAGACAAAAATAACCCAACTAGCCAACATTCTAAAGGATTGTGCTAGTCCATCCTCTTTGCCTTCTCAAAGAGTGGAACCTAAGAAACCCGTGTATTCTATAACCACTAGGAGTGGGAGAGTTCTTAATGAGGGAGTTTCAAGGTCCATTGAGGAGGATGAGGATAGGAGTGACCCAAGAGAAGAAGTTGAGAAGGTTGTGTCTAAGAGTGTGAGTCATGAGGAGGTGCAAGAGAAAAAGAGGAGTAGTAAGGAAGAGCGCGAAGAAGTGTGGAGATGCGACCTTTAATACCCACAAAAATTCTTGAGGCACAAAACAAATAAACAATTCAGAAAGTTTCTTGCTATGCTCAAGGAAGTTCACCTTTCTATCCCTTTCACCGATGCAATTACCCAAATTCCTAGGTACTCTAAGTTCCTTAAGGAGATTTTGAGCGGGAAGAGAATGTGTAATAAGGTTGATTCGGTTGAAGTCGGGAGTTGTTGTAGTGCTTTCATTCATAATGAGTTACCCAAGAAGATGGAGGATCCGGGTAATTTCTCTATTCCATGTGAGATCAAAGGAAACATGTTTGATAATGCTTTTTGTGATCTTGGAGCTAGTGTAAGATTTTTGGTCGTCCCGAGCAAAACAAAATCTAAAAAGGAAAAAGGTGGGATTATTTAGAAAAGAAAAAGAGAGAAAAAGAATATACACTAAGACTCACTAACATAAGAATCACGGTTGTTTTTATCTAACAAGCTCTTTAAACCCCAAAGTCGCCTATGAGGTCGAGTGAGGTCTCGTAAGGGTTTCCTAAGAGTTTAACCCACAACTCTTTGAAATAAAATGAGGCAAAATCATTTAAAGAAAAAAAGAATGTAAAACAAAAATTCAAACAAATAGCTCTTGACAAGGACTTTCACAAACGGTCAAATACAAATGCATGAACACTTTTCTATATGTAATGGGTATGCATGCTTCAAGATATTCACGGTTGATTGAAACATAAGGTATATTAAGCGTAGAGAACTAATGAGGCGCAATCCACTTTCATCCCAACCAATATAGCCGCGTTCTCCCTATGGTTTCAAATCTTCCCGTAGTAAGCGTCTCTATGGTTCCTCGAAGGAACCGGAAAAAGAGTAGAATTTGAGGGTTTCTCGACATCTTGACCTTGCATACCTTTTCCTTAGGCTTTAACTCATAATGCCCTCCCTCGATATATAACTCAACAACTAGGTCGAAAGGACTTTCCCAAAGGTTGTAACGTAAGGGCAAAAGGTTAGGGGTAGGCTAAAATTTTCAAATTTGGTGATATCCCTAAAAGTTAAGCAAAGAAGGTGCCTTTCTTAGAATTACAATCAAGTAGTCACCAAACAAAAACAAACTAACACCCCCAAGCTTATTCAAAGCTATATCCACAAGTATATATACAAAAAGCGTAAACGCTTGTCCCCAAAGCTATAAGGAAGCATTGTCCTTAATGCTTGAAAAGGGAAAAGAAATTACATCAAAATATTTTTGAAATTTTCTTATTTTTACATCTCTTTTCACTTTTTTTTTTATTTTTTATTTTTGCATTTTCATTTATGTCAAAGCAATTGTCCATGCCTCTTAAATTTAGGACGACTTTTACAAATTTACAATTGCATTGTCCTTGCCTTTTGTTTTACTTTGGACGGCTTTTACTTTATTCACTTGCCATTATTCACACAAATATCACGAAAACATAAACTTGCTTTCAAGAGAACCAAAATACCCAAACTTCTTCACCACAAACTCCAACAATAATGATAAATTGCTTCACAAAAACAAAGAATGGAAACAAAAATGAAAAAAAGGGCTCAAGATCTAAAGATGTGGCTTGAAAAGAAGGGAAAAAGGCACAATTGGTTAGCAAGAGGGAAAATGTAAACCCAATGAACTAAAAAGAAAGAAAAATCCTAGAAATAAAAAATTACCACCCCGAAAAGATGCCTTTGTCCTCCCTAGTTGGTTCGGTGTCGTGTTTGAGAATTATGAGTCAAGATTCAAGATTAGGTATTCAAAGGTCAAGGATCCATGCCGCACAATCAAAACATGATGAAGGCTTCAAAAAGAAAAATCCTCACAGGTTGTAGCAAAAAGTTACTAAAGGTGTGAATTCCACCAAAGGAAGCAACTCCGTCTTAACACAAACCAAAAGATTCCGGCTTCAAGGCCCCAAAAGGTCTAAACCACTACCTTAGCATACCCTATCCTGGAGTCAACCACAAATACTCTCAAAGCATGCACACCAATAAAACATAGGATATCATACATGTAAAGGAATAATTACGAGTTGTAGAATGTCCAAAGAAAAGGGCTAAACAAGCAAAAAGAAAAAGAATAGCCTTGAAAACATTTTATTTTTATTTGAAAGAAAGAAAAGAACCAAAAATCAAAATAAAGAGAGAAAAGCACAAGAATGCAAGCAATCACAAGTAATACCCAATCGTTAAACAAGCGGTCATTCGGCAACAATGCCAATGATCCCAAACACGCTAGGTGTTACAAAGCAAACATCCTCGAACCGTTTAACTGAACCTAAAACTAATCCTAAACTAAGAATCCAAGAAAAAAAAGAGAAGAGAAATATAAAGATCTCACCGAGCACGAAAGCTATGATACTTACGAATCGTCAAAATCCAAAGCATAAGCAATAGAGCAAGGTGAGAAATAAAGAACTATATACAAAGAAAAATGTTAGTGAGTTCTAAACAAAATAAAATAAGAAAATAGAACTATGAAAATAAAGGAAAAGTAAGTAGTAATATCAACAGGAATAGTGTCCAATGAGACATCAGACCGAAACAGTAACAGGAAACAAGATATCGGATAATCATCATCAGGAATCATCATAAAAGAGATATAGAGAAACTCATCAGAGAGCGATCAGCGAATCAAACAACAAGGCCAAAAGCCGGGAAGAGAAATCAACAGAAGCACAGCATCATCATCATAAAACCAATGGACACAGAGATCGATACTAGAAGCAGAAGAGACCAGGAATGAACTACAAAAGTAAGGGAGGAAACAACGAAGCACAACAACAAACGACATAAAACACCCCCAAGCTTAAAATGGGCCGGCCCCCCTAACTCTAAACCTAAAGACAAGTACGTAATAGAGAAATATCATATAAAGCACATAAGAAGGGGGAGGGGCCATGGTAGTATCATTCCGCACAATGGTAAGGGGTAGAATGAGAACTCCCTTAACCGGTCTCCATCAAATGACTAAAGCTTGCCATCTCGCTCACCTCCATGGGAACCTTACCCCTTAACCGACTTTCCCTCCTAATTCTATCAACCTCAAAATAATGAGACCAATCATCTAAGACCGGCTCACCCGACCTATCCCATCTATCAAAAGTCTCGGGGTCCGGATAAGGCAAAGGATTAGCCGGATCATATGCCTTATCACAACCACCGGGCCGCCTATAGTCGTAAGTGCCCGGGGTAGTGCCTATGATAGAACTAGGGTGAACATGGGGGCCCTCGCAATAAGGGTAACAAAGTCTAGGACCCACAGTAGGATCAAAAGGCTCCCATTGAGGGACAAGTCCTTGTTAAAACGGGAGGTACAAATAGTTGACATAAGGTTCTATCTCCCCTCTCTAAACATGTAAATCATATAATTGATACATATGGTAATCATAACAAAGGGAAGGGGGTTGCATAGAAGGCATGGAGTACAACACGTTAGCAATAGAATCAAGCTTGGCATGAATGGTTGACATATCAAAAGTAGAAGGAGTGGGAGAGGGGGAAAGAGTAGTTGTACCTCCCGGTTTAACCAGGGGAAGAGAATGAGCATTCGATGAGCACGCATTGATTGAACGATCTCTTGTACAATTTTTCCTTCATCAGATAGAAGGATTAATATCACGCACCGGGGGCCTCCAAGACAAGGAATCTCTCTCCTCGGGTCGGGTAGTTGCGTCCTTGCATGGGATGAGTAACCATTCCTTAAACCGAGAAACTTTCCAAATGAAAACATCATCCTTCTAAGTTCAATCGAGAAACTTTTGATTCACAAGGGCGGAGATGTTGAGGAAATGAGAGGGAGACTTTTCTCGAGGATTGATAATCGGGGGCAGCTCATCTAACAAAAACTTGTAGTCATCATTAATGCTAAGAGCTAGGATAGAAATCATCCCACCCAATTGGATGCACCCCGATAGGCAAACTCCATCACGAATATCAAAGAATCGAGTGATCAAATGCTTTGTAAAATCCACCGTCTCAATCTCAAAGTCGTTTTTGTTGGTTATCCACAACCAACAAAGCTCCTCACGAGAGATAGATCCCAAAGAGTCCTTGGAGCAAAGAGCATACGCGAGGATTCGGTTGAAATACCGCATAGCTGGATGAATCATGGAAGCGGACTTTGAAGTTTGGGGGTCACACTTTCCTTCCTCCAAGATACTCCTCCACCAACGTTGCTCATCATATCCATGATCACTTGCCATTCTACTATGTGCTGGATAGATACAATGATCCGGATCCTCGGCCCAAGGAAACTTGAAATATGAAAATAGTTGAGCATCCGTCAATGAGTGATCAATGTTGAAGAGTTGGAAAGTCAAAATCTTTGAGTAATTTGCACCCGGTTCTTGGACAACTTCAAGAGAAGAAAGGAATTCATAAGTCACCCTAGCATAAGTAGGGGCACTCAAATCCATAAACTCTAAAAGATTAAGGCCCTCCGCAAGTAGGCGAACATCGTCATCTATCCCTAGAAACTTGGTTGTTGCTTGATCGTAGAATCTCGTTGGTCTAAGCTTCCTCTTGGATAGACGCTTCAAAAAATCCCAATGCGATTCTTTTGAAAAGTCAATGCCATAAGTTTCTTCAACCTTGGATGGAGGTGGAAAAACATACCTAGGCTTGCTTGAACTTGCTCTAGCTCGCTTCTTATGACGGAGTGTGGCCATCTATAAAGTATCAAGACTTAGCATAAGTAGTTGTTAAACCTTTAGGCTTTAACTCATAATGCCCTCCCTCTATATGTGACTCAACCTCTAGGTCAAAAGGGCTTTCCCAAAGGTTGTAATGCAAGGAAAAAAGGTTGAGAGTAGGCTTAAAATTTAGAATTTGGCGGTATTCCTAATTAGTGAAGCAAAGGGTGATCGATCTCCACACCATAATCAAGCAATCGCCAAACAAAAATAAAATAACTCCCCCAAGCTTATTCAAAGCTATAACCACAAGTATATATACAAAAAGCGTAAACGCTTCTCCCCTAAGCTTAAAGGAAGCATTGTCCTCAATGCTTGAAAAGGGGAAAAGAATCACATCAAAATTTTTTTGATTTTTCTTATTTTCATTTCTTTTTAATTTTTTTTTTTGATTTTTTTTATTTTCATTTCTTTCAAAGCAATTGTCCATGACTCTTTAACCTAGGACGGCTTTTACAATTTTGCATTTGCTTTGTCCTAGCCTTTTTTTAAAAAAAAAAGTTTGGACGACTTTTTCATTTATTCATTTGCCATTATTCACACAAAAAATCACAACACAAACTTTCTTTCAAGAGAACCAAATATCCAAACTACTCCACCACAAACTCCAACAATAATGATCGATTGCTTCACAAAAACCAAGAATGGAAACAAGAATAAAACAAAAGGCTCAAGATCTAAGAATGTGGCTTGAAAAGAAGGGAAAAGGCTTAAATGATTAGTAAGAAGACAAATGTAAACCCAATGAACTAAAAAGAAAGAAAATTAACCTAGAAAATAAAAATTGCCACCCCGAAAAGATGCATTTCTCCTCTCTAGATGGTTTGGTCTCGAATTTGAGAATTATGAGTCAAGATTCTAGATTAGGTCCTCAATAGTCAAGGATCCATGCCGCTCATGCAAATATATGTTGAAGGCTTTAAAAATAATGAACCTTACATGGATGTAGCAAAAACTCACTTTTGGTGTCAATTCAACTATTGGAAGCAACTACCAACATGCCACAAACAAGTAGAATCCGGTTTTATGGTCCTAGTAGTTCTAACCAACTACCTTAGCATGATTTATCCTAGAATTAATTAAGCTTACTCTCAAACGGTGCACACCGTTACCATTTAAGAAGAAAAGCATTCAACTATACAGGTCCAAAAGTATTATGTCCAAAGCAAAAACAAAACAAAGATACATTGCAAATTTGCCTTGATAAAAACAAAAATCTTTTTGGAGGTTTTTTTTTTCCAAAATAAAGAACATGGAAATGCATATACAAATGTGCATGGCATATATGAATCAAAATCCCATCATACATGATAGAATACCCTCCCCAAGCTTGAATGAGACATTACACTCAAACATAAATCAAATAATCCATAGGAGGGGAGAACAAGGAGATCAATCTAATCAAACCAACATATGTCCAACAAGTCATCATCCACCTGAGAAAGAGCAAGGAAGATTATTACCGGATAATAGGTGGGTGTAAATACCCGCAAATGACCCAATTAAACCTTTCAAAACTAATTTCCTCAAGAATTGAACCTTGCCTTCCATATGCTAGCAAATATAGGAGTCAAACTTTCTTGATTCTTGATCCAAATCGAAGCACCAAAGTATATCAAGTCATGTACCTAGAAAAAGGCACACAAATATTTCCATGAGAGAAAATCTATTCTAAAAAGAAATGAAAATTAAAGCAATAAAACACGGGTTACTTCTCGAGAAAGGCTTGCTTAAGGTCCAAGCTTGACCGCTCTAGAAAATAATAATTCAACACAATCAAGAGCATGTCAAATGCACTACTACACATGTCATATGATAAGAGGTAGGTAAATGACGGGAAGAGTACATGCAACAAGGATAGTGCATACAAATGAGGAGAGAGTGATCGCGGGTAAAAGTAGGTCGTTTGGACTACTAACCCTAACCAAATTATAAATTTATAATACCTAAACTTACACTAAACTAGTTAGTGGAAAGAAAAGGGTCGAACCACTAGGGAAGCACGCTAATTCAAAAACAAATATCACTAATGCAAGAGTAAAAAGGGGATTGTTTTTGTCGGTTTTGTTGAGTAGAACACTAAAACTACAAGTAAGCAAGAAAATGATGATTAAAATTAATAGAAAATGACGCTAGGGATACGGGGGGTGTCCAATATGATTAGAAAGAGGGGAATAATGATGATTATCATGAAACATATGCCAAAGAACACAAGATTCTACCTAAACAATTCATTCTCATGCAATAGTCTAGACAAATCAATGAAAGAGGTCTACACTATTAAGGATCATTCTCATGCATCCTATTAGTTACAATCAAATCAAGAGAATAAAGAAGCACAATCCATTAAAACTCCACTTTAATAACTCATTCTCATGCAATCATTAAAATAGAGGAGATTCTAAACTAGTTCAAATCATTTTCATGCATTTAAACTATAAAACATCAAATAGAGTGCAACAATAATCCCAAGCTAATAAAAATCATGTCTTTCATCAATATATGGCATAATTTCAATCCAACCATCATCATTCATCCAATATCAAGTCATATCTCCCACCCCCCTTTCCCTAGCTAAAAGTTTAGCCTAGAGAAGGGAGATTAAACATAATATCAAAACTAGAAATAAACTCAAGAAACTCAAAACAAAACATGATTGAAATCAATGAAATCAATAATAACCAGATAAACTAATAAGATTGGCAAAAATGAGTAATAATAAAACAAATAAATAATATTAAAGGAAAGGAGAAGAGATTACTAAAGAAAGGATTAAAGAAAGATGAAAACTTGGATACTTGCTTGATTGATGGAAGATTAAAACTTGAGTAAAGTTGAATACGATAAAGGATGCTTGAATAACAATCTATTTTTTCTCTCTCGATTAGGCTAATGTTCTATGGAATTAGTACTAAGTCTTTTCTATTATAAAGAGTCCCGTCGATATATATGTGGCTCCTCCCAAAAGAAAGAGACTTGGACAACAAGGCGCAAATAAATCAGAAACCCAGCCGTGCGCGCCCACACACGACATATGCGCGCCCGCGCAGTAGGTGTATGTGCCCTCTCAGCGTAGTGCGCGGCCGCAACTTTGAGGGTACGGGGAAAATAAGCGCGCCCGCACATTAGGCTTGCGCGCCTGCACATCAGGTGTGTGCGCCCGCACAAAAGACGCACATCAAGTCGCGCAAACTCTCTTGTTAGGCACTGTTTCTTCAGTCTTGTTGTGTGGGTTCTGACAGGGCTGCGCGCCCGCACAACCTAACATGCACGCCTACAAAGAAGCCGCACAGCACCCCGCGCACAACAATTAGCTTGGCTTCTTGATATCCTCTTTCTTTCGGCACATAATACCAAAGCATAGAAATCAAAATAAAAACAAAGCAAGAAGACTAAGAGAAGGGAAGATAAGGGAGAAAAGAAAAGAGGAAGAAAAACTAAGTAAAAATATTTAGAAAAAGGGCCAAACAAGTGCAAATGAGGGGAGAATCCTTAGAGAAAAAGGAAAAAAGAGTGGCATAAATGCCACTCATCAAAATCTCCCACACATGCCTCTTACTTGTCCTCAAGCAAGGAAAACCAGAACAAAGAGACAAACACAACAAACATAACATGAAAAGGTTTTCGCAAAACCAATCAAACCTCAAGGTAATGGAATGCTCAATTTGGACTCATTTGCGAATGAATTCACCAAAGAATACTTATCTTTCACAATTTAAAGAGGGAAAACACGTTCTAAGATGCTCAAGGTTGAACAAGACAAACCTAAGCTAAGCGTAGAGAACTAATGATTTCATTCTCCGCCCTAGCCCCAACCAAGACGGTCCGCGTTGTCTCCATTAGCTTCAATTCATCCCCTAGCTAGCTCCTCATGGTTCCTCGAGGGAATCGGAAAAAGAAAATTTTATGTGGAGTCATAAGGTCATCCTGACATCTCAACTATGCATACTCTCTCCATAGGGTTGGTATCTATCTCCCTCCACCGTTCTTTGACCACGCTCCTCTAGAATCCAAGGGTCTTAAGTAGGGTTGTAATGTCATGGCTAGGGGTTATGGTTGGGAAACAATTTGAAAATTTTGGTGACAATTCCTAAGTGAAGCATAAGAGTGGCCATCTCTCAAGAACATCCTAAGAATTGAACCTATTCTTCAAACTTACAACCTTTCAAAACAAACCACACCACATTACTTCGATCTTTTTCTTTTTTTTTTCTTTGCTTGGTTTTCATGAGTTTCAACTTTATTGACAAGCTTTTTTGCGTACTCTTTTCATGAATAACCTTTCAAAACCTTATTTGAATCAAATTACACAACTTTCTTGCTCAATTTCAACATTATCATACTCGAACCTCACAAGCCAATGCTTCAATAACTACAAGGGTTGGTAGAACATAGACCGATAGGTTTGTAATATGGCTAAGTCAAGAAAGGGGAAATAAGGCTCAAATTGGTTAGAAAGAGGGTGAATGTAAAAAAGAAAACCAAATTTGTAACTAAACACAAAGAAAACAAAGAAAAATTAGAAGAAATACCCTCTTCCTCCTCTAGAGTTATACGGTCACGATCTTGGGAGCCAGACGCCAACACAAAGATTAAGACATGCATAGTTAAGGATCCTAAGTGCCGCTCACAAGAATGATGAAGGCTAGAACAAATAACGCTCACATGGGATAAGAAATATATCAAATATTAACCAAGAAAATCCTATCAACTATAGAGAGCAACACCATCTTACCAGTTTCCCGTGAACTAGGGTTTCAAACGTCCTCCAAAAAGTTCTAAACCGAGCTACCTTAGCTTACAATATGTCTAACTCAACCCAAAGCATTCTCAAACCGTGTAAACCCTCATCAACTAGGAAGATAAGCATTCAAAGACACATCGAGGCAAACCAATCTTAAAGAGTGAGCAAATTACACATCAAAAATCATTTCAAATTGTCATAATTATGCTTGTAACACAAAAAATGAGAAACAAAACAATAGAAAGAGGAAGAAACCAAAAAGGTTCACATACGAGGCAAATAATTCAATTAAATCCCAATCGTCATACAAGTGATCGTTCGACAACAACATTTACGATCCCAGGTTCTATAGAACCAAAAGTAAACATCCTCGAATCATTCAACTTCTTCCTAAGCTAAACCTAAGCTTAACACCCAAGGAAAAAGACAATAAAAGAGAGGAAAGGTCTCACCAAATGCCGCTTGAAATGAAGACATGATAAATTATGCAATCTCACTGAGGAGGGCTCGAATTGCCCTTTGACTTCCTTTATCTCCATTTCCAAGCTTCAAAAGTGAGCCAAAATGAAAGAAACGACTAAGATGAAACAAAAATATAAAAAAAAAGTTAAAAATCAAAGAAAGAAACAGAATTTAAACAAAATGAAGAAATAGAAATAAAATAAAATAAACTAAAAGAAATTTGGATTAAGGGAAGTTTGGACTATCGGGAGTTTGGATTTTTCCTCATGGGAGCGCCATCACCTACATAAACACTTGAAAATTCATTAGCAAAAACTTATCAAAATCACTCAGGGACATAATCATCAGAATCAAGCAGATAAATCAACATCAAAAACATGATAAAGCCAACCGAACCATGAGAGCTCTACCACCTACAATGAAACCCCCCCCCCACACTAGCATGATGACAAGCCTTACCCCACACCATAAAAAAAATATCCCTTTGCCTCTTACACACCCCCCCAACTAAAACAATGCACCGTCCGCGGTGCGCCAAATTAAAACATAGGGAGGGGGCAAAGGGGAAAAATAAAGAACAAGGGGGGCTAGTGGCCACTAGGGCCTGCTTTGTCATCATCTCCATCATCATTAGTGTCGTAAGAGAAACCGTCCGGAGGGATGCCGTGTGGGTCCCAACCACCGGAGTAACCTGGAGGCCAACCATAGTGACCTCGGAAGAGGTGTTGTTGCCATTGAGGCAACGGGTCGAAAGGGGCCGGAAGCTAAAGAGGGGAAGAGTGGGTAGGGTCTACATATGGATAGTTGGGGTCACCCCAAAAATCGCTCCCCCCGGGGGCACGATAATCGTACCCGGTTTCCGTCGGGTAGTCTACCCGGGAAACACCGTGGGAGGAGGGCCCTTGCCAATAGGGCCAAGTAGGTTATGATCCCTACCACCCTGGAACCGGACCTTGTTCAGGTGGCCAATAGGGGTAGTTTACCGGGGGGGTGACCTTACCCCTATCCACGGCCGCACCATAAAGGGCTTGGGTTTGCATAAACATACCCTATTAGTTCTCCATTATGCTCTGCATTCCAAGTTGCATGCTCATCATTTGTTGTTCAAGGCTACTCATGCCTTGATGATGCTCCTGTTGCTGATGATGTTGTTATTGTTGTTGTTGCTACTGATGTTGTTGCTGTTGTTGTTGGTGGTGGTGTTGCTGCTGTTGTTGTTATTGTTGTTGTTGTTGTTGCTTTTGTTGCTGTTGCTATTGTTGCTGTTGTGGGCCGACTTCCATATTCCTTACGCCACCCAGAGCAGTGGGTAGCACACCATTATCTCGCGGAATCTTCCATACATTCATTGCGTTCCGCTCCAGGGATGTACGGCTGGGGTATGGCAAGATACAATGGTGCTCTCGGTCAACTATCCAGGCATGAAAATTGTTGGCATCTGAAGTTAGTTGGAGGAACCCCGACCTTCTAATCTGTTGTATGTTGATGAATAGATCTTTGTCGGCCCCAACTTGAGTGCACGAGGGGAAGAAGCGTTCATAGTTGAGCTTCTTGGCAATCCTTGTAATCATCCCACCGAGGGCAATTTCTCCTGTCTTGTGGTCCGACTTGATTGCCTTGCAGCACAAGACGAACCAGTACCCTATATTGAGCCGCCCTTTCAATTCCTCCCTAGTTGCAACCCACAAAGTAAATAGCTCCTCATGCGAGAGCTTGCTCAAGTCCTGCTTGCTAAACATCGAAAACCCCAGAATGCGGTGTAGAATACGGAGCACATGGTGGATAATATGGTTGGCCACCGAATACCTAGTGTAGAATTCTTCAAAGTCGGTAATCGTTTGCCACCATCTAAATGCATCAGGGAACAGGTTCAATGAAGGGGCAAGGAGGTCTGCCTCAGGGTTCAAATCCAACAATACATTAAGATCACTAAGAGTCATAGTGTGCTGGTTGTTGAACAGTTGGAAAGAAATTTTGAAGTCGTTCCCAAGAGGCTCTTTTTCAAAAGAGGCCAAGAATTCTAAGGTGGGCTCCTTATAAGTTCGGAATTGATGTTTGATGAACTCACTCATCCCCAAGTTATCAAGGAGCGACCTTATATCGTCGTCAATCCCCAAAGCTCTCATGGAGCGTTGATCATAGTGCCTGGAGGGATTTAACTTTCGTCCGTGAAGGTCGTTGAAGAACGTAGCATGGACCTTGTTCGAGAATCTCAATCTAGGGGGAACATTAGGTCCTTGAGCTTGAGTTTGTTGGGTACTCGGTTCCTCAACCCTTAAACTGGGCTCCTTTCTGCTCTTTCTTTTGCTCATTATGTTCAAGCAATACAAATAACCCAACCAAAAGGAGAACTACCTTCGAACTCAACCAACAATTGGAAAACAACAACAACAACGACCCAAGTCTCAACGATGTGCAAAAAGGGTTAGTACTAACAACTAACCACACAAATATAGTGCCCAAGACAACAAGAATCAACAATAAAGCAGTCAATCAAAACACATTATGATAGCAAGCAATTCTCATGAAAGTAGTTGCATTATCATCAATACAAACACCAAATTTCTCAACTTATTTTCATGAAAATGGCTTCCAAAACAATAGTATTAACAACAATGTCCCCAAAATCACTAAATTTCACACTAATAACCAATACAATCCTTCACAAAGAAAACCAAAATCTCATGCAATTCACTCAAGCTAATTCATGTTTCATAACTCAAACAATAGTATAAACAACTAAAATTAAGAAATAGCAAAATTTAGAGTTATACCACTTTGTAGAAGCTTGAACACCACTAAGAGCCTCCAAGAACACCACCTTCAATGAAGCTTGCAAACCATGAAAATGGGGGATTTTTGGGTATTTTGGAGAGAGAAAGTGGGTGAATTTGTGAGTAGAGTGAAAGTTTTTGATGGATTTGAAAGAAAATCAATGGAATTTGTGAGAAATGGGTGAAATTTGAAGGTTAGGGTTTGGGTTTGTGAGGATAGAGAAGAGAGCATGAAAATTGGGTTTTGAAAATATGAGAATGAAATCGGGAAGAAGAGGGTTAAAACCTGATTTTCCTGCTCTGCGCGCCCGCAAAGGTGAGCTGCGCGCCCGCACAGAAGTGGCGCACTAGGTTGCGCAAACTCTCTGTCTTGAATCTCAAATTTTGATTAAATTTGTGCGGGTTTTGACAGTGAACGCGCGCCCGCACACAAACCATGCGCGCCCGCACATAGGTTGCACATCAAGTCGCGCAAACTTTCTGCCTCAAGCTTTAATTTGTGAATAAATCTGTGCGGGTTCCGACAGTGCCTGCGCGCCCGTACAGATCACACTGCGCGCCCGCACAGATGTCGCGCACAAGGTAGCGCAGAGTAAAATTCGATTTATCCTCACATCTTCGAAAAAGAAAATCCTTGTTCCTTTATCATCCTAACACCTATCAACCAAAAAGGTGAAAAATCAAATTCAAATTCAAATTCAAAAAGGAGAAAGTGAAATCGGAATATTCTAAAAAAAAAGTATAGAAAGGAGTTAGAAACTCGGGTTGCCTCCCAAGAAGCGCTTCTTTATGAGGTCACTAGCTGACCAAGAGAAAAATTCTTCAAGTCAGAGGCTTGGGATCCAAAGGGTCAAGCATTATACATTCGATGATACCAACTTCTTCCTTGCAAAAGTAATGCTTTAAACGATGACCATTAACCATAAACTTGTTACCATCCGCATCTAACTCAAAGGAGCCATAAGGAGTAGTCTTTGATATCACAAAAGGACCCGACCACTTTGATTTGAGTTTACTAGGAAACAAACGAAGCCTTGAGTTGAAAAGTAAAACCTTGTCTCCAACCTTAAAGTTCTTGTTTCGAATATGTTGGTCATGCCACTTTTTGGTCTTCTCCTTATATAACCTTGAGCTCTCATAAGCATCATCTCTAAGCTCTTCAAGTTCATTGAGCTTGAGCAATCTCTTCTCACCGGCCAACGATAAATCCATATTGAGCTCTTTGATGGCCCACCAAGCCTTGTATTCTAACTCAACTGGCATGTGACAAGCCTTTCCATAGACCAACCTATAAGGGGTCTTGCCCATTGGAGTCTTGTACGCCGTCCTAAGAGCCCATAGCGTGTCATCAAGTTTGAGAGACCAATCTTTCCTTGATTTGTTCACCATCCTTTGAAGAAAATTTTTTATTTCACGATTCGAGACCTACACTTGTCTTTGAGTTTGAGGGTGGTAAGGTAATCCAACCTTGTGATGAACGCCATATCTCTTGAGAAGAGCTTCAAATTTCTTTTTGGCGAAATGGGAGCCTCCATCACTAATTAGCACCCTCGGAACTCCAAACCTAGGAAAGATGATTTTTCTTTAGGAGCTTAAGCACAACCTTGTGATCATTGGTAGGTGAGGGTATGGCTTCAATCCATTTTTTCACATAATCGACCGCTACCAAGATATATAGATTCCCACAAGAAGAAACGAAAGGCCCCATAAAATCCACCCCCCAAACATCGAAGGGTTCAACTTCTAAAACACTTTGTTGGGGCATTTCGTCCCTCTTGGTAATGCCTCCGCTCCTTTGACATCTATCACATTGCGCAACGAATTGGTGGGCGTCTCTATGCATTGTCGGCCACCACAATAAGGATTGAGAGATTTTTGCCACTATTTTGTCAACACCACCATGTCCTCCACATGGTAGTGAGTGGCAATGCTCAAGAACACCTTGAATTTCATGATCTGGAACGCACTTCTGCTAAAGGCCATCTCCACATTTCTTGAATAGGTATGGGTCATTCCAAAAGGATCTTCTCACCTCCTTGAAAAACTTCTTCTTTTGTTGAAAAGAGTGCTCCGGGGGAACGACTCCGCACGCAAGATAGTTGGCTATATCCGCGTACCAAGGGATACAAGTTGACACCAAAGCCATGAGAGCCTCGAATCCTATCTCATAATTAATCGGTACATCCTCCTTGTTCTCAAATGGTAGCCTAGACAAATAATCCGCTACATAGTTCTCCGCTCCCTTCTTGTCCCTCATTTCCATGTGAAAGTCTTGGAGAGAGAGAACCCAACGGATTAAGCGAGGCTTTTCTTTTTTCTTGGTCATCAGATACCGCACCGCGATGTGATCCATGTACACGATAACTTTTGAGCATATGAGATAGGACCGAAACTTATCGAATGCAAAAACTACTGCTAACATCTCTTTCTCCGTTGTTGTGTAATTCCTTTGAGCCTCATCTAGAGTCCGACTTGCGTAGTAGATGACACATGATTTTCCTTGTTTCTTTTGACCAAGAACGACACCTACTGCAAAGTCACTAGCATCGCACATTAGCTCAAAAGGCAAGCTCCAATCCGGAGCTTGCACAACGGGAGAAGAAATGAGAGCTTCCTTGAGCTTACGAAACGCCTCAAGGCAAGCCTCATTGAAGTAAAAAAACAACCTCTTTTTTGAGCGATTCGGTCAAGGGTTTGGCGATTGAAGAAAAATCTTTGATAAACCTCCGGTAAAAACCGGCATGCCCAAGAAAAGCCCGTACCCCCGTGATGGAAGTACGAGGGGGCAACTTTTCAATCATCAAAACCTTGGCCGGATCTACTTCAATGCCATTTTTTAAAACCTTATGGCCGAGGACAATGCCCTCCTCGACCATAAAATGGCACTTTTCCCAATTTAAAACCAAACTCGTCTCTTAACACATTTTCAAAACTTTTTCAAGGTTAAAAAGACAAGTGTCAAAATACGGTCCACCAACACTAAAATCATCCATGAAAACCTCAATTTATTTTTCAAGCATCTCAGAGAAAATGGAAGTCATGCATCTTTGAAAAGTAGAGTTAGCATTGCATAATCCGAATGGCATTCTTCGGTATGCAAATTTCCCATATGGACATGTGAAAGTAGTTTTCTCTTGATCACTTGGATGGATAGGGATTTGGAAAAATCCGGAATACCCATCCAAAAAAGAAAACAAAGCATGGTTAGAAAGCCTTTCAAGCATTTGGTCCATGAAAGGGAGAGTAAAATGATCTTTCTTGTTGTTTTTGTTCAATCTCCTATAATCAATGCACATTCTCCACCCGGTCACCGTCCGGGTGGAGATTTCCTCTCCCTTTTCATCCTTGATTATGGTCATCCCACCCTTCTTTGGAACTACATGAACCGGGCTAACCCATTTGCTATCGGAGATAGCATAAATGATGCCCGCCTCACGTAGTTTCAAAATTTCTTTCTTCACAACCTCTTGAAGGTTGGGGTTTAACCTTCTTTGAGGTTCAATGGAAGTGGAATGATCATCTTCAAGATGAATACGATACATGCATAAAGAAGGGCTAATACCTTTAATATCATCAATGCTATACCCTATCACATCCCTATATTTCCTCAAAACATCAAGAGGTTTTTCCAAATTAAGACCATCCAGGGTAGCATTGACAATAATAGGGTATTTTCCCTCCTTATCAAGATAAGCATATTTCAAAGAAGGGGGAAGGGGCTTGAGTTCTACCTTGGGAGGAGGCTTAGAACTCTCCTCAAATTTCTCCTCCTTGGACTCAAGCTCGACCTCAACTTGTTGTTCAACTTCCTCCTTTGAGGATTCCTCCATTTCCATGACAAATTCTTTAGCATCTTGAGAGTGGAACTCTTCTTTTCATGTAAGGGCTTATATCATTGGATCTTGAGGACTCATCACGACCCTCCCCAAGCGATCTAGCTCTTCAGTCACGACATCAACTCTATAGCATTTTTCAACCATGGGGGTCTTGAGCAACTTAGAAAACTCAAAGACAATCTTTTCATCGGCCACCTCACATGTGATGGTGTTGTTCTTGCAATTAATGACCGCCCCCAAAGTTTTAAGAGCTTCACGTCCTAAAATCAAAGGAGTGTTAACATCCTCCTCCATATCCATCACTAAAAAGTCACAAGGCACGTAGATGTGTCCCACTTGAATTGGAACATCCTCAAGCTCTCCACAAGGTAATTTCACTGATCGATCGGCCAATTGAATTGTCTTCTTTGTAGGGATCATCTCAATATTGAGTTTTTGAGCAATGGATAGAGGGATTAAACTAACACTTGCTCCAAGATTGGCTAAGGCGCCCCTAGCTTCCATGTTCCCAATTTTCACCGGAAAAGTGAAACTTCCCGGGTCTTTTTCCTTCTTGGGCATCTTATGTTGG
This sequence comes from Chenopodium quinoa, assembly GCF_001683475.1. NCBI lineage: Eukaryota > Viridiplantae > Streptophyta > Magnoliopsida > Caryophyllales > Amaranthaceae > Chenopodium > Chenopodium quinoa. Next base: position 611,664 of record NW_018742823.1, read on the forward strand.
ACAAGAGCACTCACTTGATGTGGAAGGGTGATAAGCTCATCATTGAGCTTCCTCTTGTTGGTGAGAATATCTTAGAGGAACTTGGGATATGATGGCATTTGTGTCACAACTTCAAGAAAAGGGAGGTTGATATGCAAATTCTTCATGACACTATGAAATTTTGTGAACTTGTCATTCAACTTCCTCTCCACAAGCCGACCGGGAAAAGGAACCGGTCCATCAAGATTCCTAGCCTCACTAGGAATTGAAGTTGTCTTCTCATTGTCAAGCTTCTTCTTCTCCGATCCTACTTCTATCTCATCACCTTTTTCTTTCTCACCTCCCTTGTTTTCATTCACACTCTCCTCTCCTCCCGTCTTTTTCTCACTATCCCCTTCATTTGGCCCTTCATAGGAAGTTCCTGACCTCAATGCGATTGCCTTGCATGTATCGGGTTTTGGATTGTGAGATGGGTTAGGTTGTGGTTGTCCGGGTAGAGTGGATGGTGAATTGAAAGGAGTTCTCTCGGCCAATTGAGCTAGTTGTGAATCAACCATCTTGTTGTGAGCTCTTATCTCTTACATTTGTTGCCCAAAAGATTTCATTTGTGCATGCATGGCTTGGAGGAGTTGAGTTTGAGTTAGCTCCGCTTGAGGTGCTTGTTCTTGATGGTTTCTTTGAGGTTTTTGGGTTTGATTGTTGTATTGGTTGTTCCTTGGATAGCTTCCTCTTGGGTTTTGGGGTTGAGATGGAGGTGGATTTTGATATTGAGGGTTGGAGTTAAAGGAAGGTTGAGCTTGTTGGTTCCATTGTTGAGGTTGAGGTACAAACCCGGGTGGTGGTTGTCCCCAAGCTACTCCACTGCCGCCTCCTCTAAATCCCTCTTGCCTTGTGTTGTATGCCGCTACATGTTCGGGGCTTAAGCCTCCACAACAGGATGTATCATGGTTCGTTCCTCCACAATTTTGACAAGAGAAAGAGTTAACTTGAGAAGAGCTTGCTCCACCACTTGAACTTGCATTCACACTCGTATTCAACTTGGAAAGACCTTTTGTTAGTTAATCAATTTGATGTTATAATTGATCAACTTTCTCTAATTCGTAAATACCACCTCTATTTGGAGCGTTTCTTCTTCGGCCTCCCCAAGAGTAGTTCTTTGCTACCTCTTCTATTGTGGCTTCAACTTATTTTGAGGGATCTTGATTAATTGACCACCCGCCCTCGCATCGAAATTGGCTCTTGACATGGGCTCCAATCCGTCGTAGAAAAACCGCATGAGCAACCCTTGATTGTACTCATGGTGGGGACATGCTTGCACCAAGACTTTCATCGGCCTCTTGCTCAAATGATGCAATTTTTCTTCTCATTTTGGCGGTCTTCTCTTCGGAGATAAAGCGCTTCAACAACGCCTTTACCACCTCCCTCCATGTTGTGAGAGTGTTAGGCTTTACTTGCTTTAGCCATTTCTTTGCTCGTCCGGTGAGAGATTGCCGAAAAAGGTGCATACGAATATAGTCTTGACTCACTTCATTGGTTTTCATCATTGCGCACAATTCAAGGAATCGGTCCAAATGTTCAATAGGGTCCTCACTTCCACTTCCGGAAAATTGCTTCGATTGGACCATTCGAGTATATTGTGGATGGATTGAGAAGTTAGTTTCCGTGACGGGTAGCAAAATCCCTCCCGTAAGCTCAAAATCCTCCGGATTTCCGAACTCACGAAAGAAGACGTCATTCTCTTGTCCCACCATTGATTCGCGTGGTGAACTTGAAGAGTAAGTATCACTCTCACTATCAACTATATCACCAAAACCTCTTCCCTTGTCTTGATAAAGCCTACGGACTTGTCTCAAGGTTCGGTTGATTTCGTGGTCAATTTGATGTGAGGGTGCTCCTTGAGACCTATTCACCAACTCTAAGCAAACAATTAGCAATGACAAGGATGATAAAACAAAAAAAAACAAAAAGAAAAGAAAGAAAAATGACTCTAACAAAATCAATAATAGACGCTAAACAAGCCGCATCCCCGGCAACGGCGCCAAAATTTGATCGCGGGTAAAAGTAGGTCGTTGGGACCACTAACCCTAACCAAATTAGAAATTTATAATACCTAAACTTACACTAAACTAGTTAGTGGAAAGAAAAGGGTCGAACCACTAGGGAAGCACGCTAATTGAACAACAAATATCACTAATGCAAGAGTAAAAAAGGGATTGTTTTTGTTAGTTTTGTTGAGTAGAACACTAAAACTACAAGTAAGCAAGAAAATGATGATTAAAACCAATAGAAAATGACTCTAGGAGTACGGGGGTATCCAATATGATTATAAAGAGGGGAATAATGGTGATAATCATGAAACATATGCCAAAGAACACAAGATTCTACCTAAACAATTCATTCTCATGCAATAGTCTAGGCAAATCAATGTAAGAGGTCTACACTAATAAGGATCAATTTCATGCATCCTATTAGTTACAACCAAATCAAGAGAATAAAGAAGCACATTCCATAAAAACTCCACTTTAATAACTCATTCTCATGAAATCATTAAAATACAGGTGATCCTAATCTAGTTCAAATCACTTTCATGTATTTAAACTAGTAAACATCAAATAGAGTGCAACAATAATCCCAAGCTAATAAAAATCATGTCTAACAATCCAACCATCATCATTCATCCAATATCAAGTCATATCTTCCACCCCTTCCCCTAGCTAAAAGTTTAGCCTGGAGAAGGGAGATTAAATATAATATCAAAACTAGAAATAAACTCAATAAACTCAAAACAAGACGTGATTGAAATCAATGAAATCAATAATAACTAGATAAACTAATAAGATTGGAAAAAATAAGTAACAATAAAATAAATAAATAATATTAAAGAAAAGGAGAAGAGATTACTAAAGAAAGGATTAAAGAAAGATGAAAACTTGGATACTTGCTTGATTGATGGAAGATTAAAACTTGAGCAAAGTTGAATACAATAAAGGAAGCTTGAATAACAATCTATTTTCTCTCTCTCGATTAGGCTAATGTTCTATGGAATTAGGACTAAGTGTTTTCTATTACAAAGAGTCCCGTCTATATATATGTGGCTCCCCCCAAAAGAAAGAGACTTGGACAACAAGGTGCAAAAAAATCAGAAACCCAGCCGTGCGTGCCCGCGCCGTAGGTGTGTGCGCCCTCTCAGCGTAGTTCGCGGCCGCAACTTTGAGGGTACGGGGAAAATAAGCGCGCCCGCGCATCAGGTGTGTGCGCCCGCACAGAAGACGCACAGCAATTCGCGTAAACTCTCTAGTTAGGCTCTGTTTCTTCAGTCTGGTTGTGCGGGTTCTAACAGGGCTGCGCGCTCGCACAGCCTAACATGCGCTCCCGCACAGAAGTCGCACAGCACCCCGCGCACAACAATTAGCTTGGCTTCTTGATATCCTCTTTCTTTCGGAACATAATACCTACAAAATCAAAGCTTGGAAATCAAAATAAAAACAAAGCGAGAAGACTAAGAGAAGGGAAGATAAGGGAGAAAAGAAAAGAGGAAGCAAAACTAAGTAAAAATGCTTAGAAAAAGGGCTAAACAAGTGCAAATGAGGGGAGAATCCTTAGAGAAAAAGGATAAAAGAGTGGCATAAATGCCACTCATAAGAGAAATGCAAAGAAAAGGAAGAAGAATCAAAAGAAAATTCAACAAAATAAGAAAATGAAAAAGAAGAAGAAGAAGAAGAAGGCCAAACTCTCCTCAAAATATTTTTGGGTGGCTACATCACCCCTTTCCTCAATAGAAGACAAATGAGGGATATGAAAATCATCATATACAAGGGGCTCCCCAATAGGCTCATCAACAAAGGAAGGGATGGATATAGGAATTAAGGGGATGTGGTTGAAATTGCTTGAAAAAGGGACATGAGAGGAAGGAATAGGGGCTATGGTCTCACAAATGAACTCTTTCTCACCACCATGCCTCAAATCACCAATAAGAGCATGAAAATTAATCATAGAATCCTCAAAAGAAGAACACTCATGGTCATCATCTCCCTCAAACATCCAACATCCAAGAGGAACTACATAATCCCCTTCACTACAACCATGAACAACAATTTCATCAACATCCTTAAAGCCTAAAGCCTCAAATCCATGCATGAATGGATGAAAATTCATTTCAAATTCATCTCTCTCCCATGAAGCATTCTTAATCAACTCACTCAAAAGGCTATGGGTTTTCATTTGACAGTCAAAGAACACATTGGTCACAACCTCAATCGAGTCTAAATACTCATGGATAGAAGAATCACAATCATGCATAAGAGACTCATCAAGATGGGATGTAGGGTTGAGGTTATCAAAATCAACACTCTGTTCATTCTCAACTCCTTTACCATCACTCAAATGCTCACCAATGGGATCCTCACACTCTCTTTGTTGCTCAAAATCATCATCATCATCTTCCTCAACACACTCGTTAAATTGGGATTTTTCACAAACAAGCATCAAGGATGACAATTGGCTTTCTTACTCTTCTTTTCTTCTCTTTTTCTCCTCAATACGCTCCTCAATCTTTTTCATTATCTCTAATTGGTCCCACATAGAATTAAGAATCATCTCCTTACTAGGCCCAAGCTCATTATCAAGCTCAATGCACCTAATATGAGAATCAAATATAACAACTAGATTTTTTAAAAGATATAGAAGGTTGAGGCTCAACAAGAGAAGAAGAAGTAAAACCAAGATTGGAAGAATCAACATTAAGACCATGAGCATATACATCACATTGGGGAGTGGGGGCACAATCAAACACATTATATTTATCATTAAAGGAACAAAGCACATCACAAGAAGGCATGGTAAATAATGAAGAATATTGAAATACACAATTAGCATCAACTTGAGCATGCACTTCATCATCATGAACAAAAAGAGAAATAAAGTTGAAATCATGTGTTCTAGGTTCACTTAAGGTATCATATGACAAATCATGGGATTCATGCTAATATTAGAAGAATCAACACATTCCATATCAATATTAGAATCATTATTAACCCTTATAGACATCCCTAGCAAACCAAACATAAAAATCCCAAGAATCATCAATTAACAATGCTCTAAATTCACCATTATGCATGCATTCAACTTCATCCATAGTTTTCTCATTCAAACCAAAATAACAAATCTCACAAGCCTCCCAAATATTACAACAATTATGGTCTAAAAATCCCTTAAGTCTATTGAAATATTCACAAAAAGGCTCATTGTCAAATTGAGGAAATGATAGACATGCTACTTTTTTTTCACAAAACAAACAAAAATCAAATAAAAGAAAAGTATACACAAAGACCTAGACTCAAGCAATCAAAAACACTCAAACATAGACACTATTCCCTGGCAACGGCGCCATTTTGACAAGGGGTAAAACTAGGTCATCATATAATTCTCCCTTTGTCAAGCTAAATTTGTAAACACTTAACAATCCTTATACAAGTACGCGGTAAGTCAAGGGTCGAACCCAAAGGAATGAATTGGAACTATGCTATAGTCTAATGTTAAGCTAAATCGAAAAATATCAATGGTTGAGTTTTGTAACTAGGATAACATGAATCAAGACAATTCTATGAATTCATCAATATGTTAAACACTAGGGATATAGGTTCTACATGCAAGCTCAATAATCATGCAAATTGATAGATCACTGAATTGATTCAAACATTGCATTGGACAAACAATAGTTGAAATCAAAGGAATTCAAAGGTTATCTCCTATAAACCAAGTTAGGGTTTAAAAGGAATGATGTCCTTCGAACAAGTGTATTATTCTGATAGCGGGTTCAGAATTATTAGAAAGCTAATATATTCAGTAAGCTCAAGAGATCGGAATGCTTGGGTGCAGGCCGCTTCCGATCAGTAATATTAATATAATTAATATTACAGCTTAATCTTCACTGAACCCTTCGGGTCACACCCAAGCAAAATATACGAACCGACTCGACAAATTAATTCGGAAGAAATTAATTCGTCGCCTGAGTGTTAAATATTTAGACGTCGGTAATTCGAGCTTGGAGCGTCGAAATCGATCGTCGGAAGTCGAGTCAAAAATAATAAAAAGACGAGACACGCAAAATAATAATAAATCGACCATATTCCCAAAATACCCCTGGCATCGGAATGCCCCGTGCATCCGAATGCTAGAGGCAAAAATGTCCAAGCATAGGTGGCTAGCAAGCGCACCAAGCCGAGCCTAGCATTGCTGGCTAGGTGCATGCTAGCGCACCGTGCTAACAGCCACACACAGCAGCAGCTAGCAGCCGCGTGCACGTGGTGCGTGCAGCAGCTACCTGCCGCAAGCTAGGCGTGCTAGTAGCCCACGCACTAGCATCCACGCACAGCAGTAAGCCCACACCAAGTGCGTGGCTTGCGTGCACAGCAACAGCCCGCATCTTGGTGCGGGGCTGGACTCGTGGCTGGGCTCGTGGCTGGGCCATAGGGCCGGTCACTATGGGAAAGCTTGAGGAATATGGGAGCAAGTGGGTAAGGAACCACCCTTGGCTAGCTGGGCTGCATAGCAGCCCGCATGTGGCTGCCAAGGTGGCTGCCCTGCCTTGTGTGGGGCCTCACGCGCGGCAGCAGCACACGGCCGCAGCAGCCACGCACCAGCAGCCATAGCTGTGCGTGCGCGTGCGTGGGGGCAGTGGCAGCAACCCATGGCTTCTTGCCGCGGGCCGTGTGTGCAGAGTTTTTTGTGTGTGCATATGCTTGGTGCGGTGAGGTGTATAGTCGTAGTATGCTTGGTTTGCATGAGCCGCGATTATTCGAGTTTCCTTGGCAAAACGCTTAAAGCGAAAGCCACTTGAAATGCGGTTGGCTTAATATTGCTTATTTTGCCATTTTATTTATTTTAATTAATTTTTTTTATTTTAATTAAAATTTTGCGAGGCTAGGCCTCGGTTTTGAGCGGCATTGGCAAAATTTTATTTTTACAAAGTTTGGGTGCTACCGACTTAATTAATTGGATTAATTAAGGGAAATGCGGAATTTAGTGGGAGCTTCAATTAATTAATGACGTCAAATTACATAATCGGTTAAACAACTTTTACTAGCTTTAATTAGGCGTGTTAATCGGATTAACCAACTAGATTAGTTACTAGTGCGCGCGTTGTTTAAATGCATTTTACTTGTTTGATATTGTAAATTGCATGGGAAATTCACAAATAGTGAATGGATGAATGGAATATATATTCTCTCTCACAGGTTTTATGAAATGGCAACTAGTGGGACCCGATTCGGATAGAAAATACGGACTACGTGTCGTTATGTATTTTTGTAAATCTAAATACGGTCTACGCACCGTTAAGTATTTTTATACCTTAATATTTAGATTATTCCTAGTCGTAGACACTAGTATTTGCATAGTTTGGTTAAGTCTTGAAGACGGCGTATCTTGGAAGACAAAGCCTTGAATTGCAAATGAAGACCTTTTGAAGATTTGAAAAATTCAAGGGGTCATGCTAGTTGCCAATATGCATCTATAATTCCGCTTTATATTTTATGCTTATATACATGTGAATTATTCGTTAGATGCATGTTTAGGTTTTCTTTATGTTGCGATGATTAGTTAAGTTCACTTAAATCAACCAACATAGAAATCCTAGGTCCCTAATAATATTGAGTCAAACTTGCCTTTCCAAAACAACACTTACCAACGGAACGAGGGTGATAGTAGGCTACGCCAAAGCGAGGTGCCATCACTTCTCCAAGGCTCATAAGGCACACCGGGTGTGCACGTTGGTTTTGGTTAACTCATCGATATGAGTAAGGAGTCCTCACATACCGTGGAAAAAGAGATACACCGTCAAAGATGCATTAGATGCGACGATTGTCTAACCAAGAGTGGCTTAGAGCCATTAGCAAGGCAATGCTTACCTTAGAAGATTGAGTGTTAAAACAAGCCAAAGCATGCTTATCCATTCTTTGTTTCTTCGGATCTTGGAATCGCCTTATTTTCACAAAATAGGGACAATTTTACGTGTAAATAAGACGCTAAATAAGTATTGAAAATTTGCATGATTAAAATTCAATCTTATTTAAGTAATTTTGAATGGTTTTCATTAAAATTCTTTCAATTGTAGAATCATGTCTTCAACTTATGACAACGACCTTATGCACCCGGAACTTCCCGAAAAGTTACCATTTTTGCTCAATTTGGTGAACTTTAAGGAATGGGAAGATGAACTCCGAAAGACACTCAGAAATTGCTACCTAGAGCATATCTTGGACACTCCGATCCCCAGTTTCTACTCGAAAGGGATCATGAGCAATGAAGCTCATGAAAAATGGAGCATGGATTGCAAGAGAGTTTCGAAACTCATGGCAAACTCCATCCCGGTTCAATGGAAGGAGATTTTCTCCGGCTATTTTCTGGACATGATGCTCAAAGCTCTTAAGGATGTAGTCAATTTGAGGTTCACCAAAAGTGCTAGGGGCAATTATGAAAGTCACGTGGAGGATGTGACTAGGTCACACTCCAAAATGAGGATCAAGCCACCCCAAGATGGTTGTCTCTCGAAAGAAAGACAAGAGGTGTGGGGAAAAGTCTACAATGCGAGACTTAGGCCCGGAGTGCCACTTCAAGCTCATGTAATTAACATGACAAGTCAATTCAACCATCTGAAGCTAATTGGCAAACCAATGGAAGACGAGCAAGCGGCTCACATGCTTCTTAGCTCTCTTCATTTGGGATATGTGGGGCTGAAAATGCGTCTCACCGCCAATAGGGATACATTGTCCTTAAGGGAAGTCATCCAAGAGCTCCAAATTACCTATTCTTGCAAGAAGGCTAACTTTTCCCTTAGACCAAGGAAGAAGGAGTTCAAAGACAAGAGGAAGATGCGTTGCTTCTATTGTGGTAACCCCGGACACTACGAAAGAGAATGCAACAAGTATCTGGATGATGAGGCGAAAGGAAAAGTAACCTCAACCTCAGGTATCATCTTAAACACTTGAATATAAGCAATTTTAAAAGGTATTAGATACCGGAAAATTGACTCACAATACACTCCTTTTTCAGGAACCAAGTGAGCGGTGCTTTTTCATGTGGAAATGAGTACACAAGTAGGAAGAAGGTGATATATCCAAGAAAACTTGTAATCTCATGTTTTTTCTAAAGAAGTAGAACTTATTTAGTTTTATGCACCATACTTTTGATGTATTTCCGACGTTCGACGTCGTTTTCATCAACCAAGACTTTTGTTTTGATGTCTTGAATATATTTATGGAATGACACTTTCACGTGTTTTTTGACGAAAATGTTTGATACCAATTCAAAGAAAGCTAAGACTACACCGTCTAGTCAAACTTACTTGTGGCATTGTCATCTTGGCCACATTACCACCAAACGTATCAAGAAGCTTCTTCAAGAAGGTATTCTTGACTCATTGATTTAGAATCCTTTGAGAATTGCGAAGGATGTTTATTAGGCAAGATGATAAAGCAACCATTCTCCAAGTTAGGAGAAAGGGCCGGTGACTTGTTGGGACTAATACACACCGATGTATGTGGGCCAATGAGTACACCCGTAAGGAGTGGTTATCAGTATTTCATAACCTTCACGGACGACTACAATAGATATGGTTATGTCTATCTAATGTCGCACAAATATGAATCGTTTGATAAATTCAAGGAATTTCAGAACGAAGTTGAAAACTAACTTGGCAAGAAAATCAAAGCGCTTCGATCGGATCGAGGTGGGGAACATTTGAGCCAAGAATTCGATGACCATCTGAAAGAACATGGAATACTTTTAGAATTGACACCTCCGGGAAATCCTCAATGGAATGGAGTATTTGAAAGGAGGAATCGAACCCTGTTAGACATGGTCCGATCGACTATGGGTCTTAGTGAACTTCCAATCTCTTTCTAGGGACATGCACTTTTAACTGCGGCACTTACACTGAATCGTGCTCCGTCAAAGGCAGTGGAAAAGACTCCATATGAATTATGGACAAATAAACCTCCAAAGTTGTCTTTTCTTAAGAGTTGGGGATGCGAAGCATATGTCAAGAAACTCATTTCTCACAAACTTCATCCAAAATCTGACAAGGTTTACTTTGTAGGTTATCCAAAAGAAACCAAAGGGTATTACTTCTACAACAAATCCGAGAACAAAGTGTTTGTTGCTCGTGATGGTGTCTTTTTGGAGAAGGAGCATCTCTCCAAAATGACAAGTGGGAGGAAAATCAAACTCAACGAAGTTCGAGAGGACGAGCAACAAGGACAAGTTGACAATCAAAGTGCTCACGAAGCATATGTTGACATTGGTCAAAGTCAAAATATGCAAAGTCAAACCGACAATGAAAATGCTCAGTCCATTACCCTACGTAGGTCAACTCGGCCAAGATCTCAACCTGACAGATATCTAGGTGTTGTATTAACCGAAGATCAGGACATCCTAGTAGTGGATGGAGATGAGCCGGCAACTTACAAGCAAGCTATGACGAGCCCCAACTCTGCAAAATGGCAAGAGGCCATGAAATCCGAAATAGACTCCATGTTTGAAAATCAAGTATGGGACTTGGTTGATTTACCCGTAGGTTACACACCTATTGGATGTAAATGGATTTTCAAGATGAAAACCGACAAAGATGGAAATGTATTCATTTACAAAGCAAGGATGGTAGCAAAAGGTTACAGGCAAATTCACGGCGTTGATTATGATGAAACCTTTTCTCCAGTAGCTGTGCTTAAGTCCGTTCGAATTCTTCTAGCGATTGCTACATATTACAATTATGAAATATGGCAGATGGACGTTAAAACCGCCTTCCTTAATGGAATTTTGGAAGAAACTATGTACATGACACAGCCTGAAGGTTTTGTCGACCAGAACAATCCTAAGAAGGTATGCAAGCTTAAGAAGTCCATTTATGGATTAAAGCAACCAAGCAGAAGTTGGAATCTGCAATTTGATGAAGCCATCAGTAAGTTTGGTTTTATCAAGAATCCAGATGAGTCTTGTGTTTACAAGAAGGTCAGTGGGAGTGACATCGCCTTCCTAGTCTTATATGTCGATGACATTTTGCTCATTGGAAATAGTATTCCGTTGTTAGAGTCTGTAAAGGCTTGGCTCGGGAAATGTTTTTCAATGAAAGACTTGGGAGAGGCTCAGTACATACTGGGCATCAAGATCTATAGGGATAGATCAAAGAGGATGATAGGAATGAGTCAAAGTACTTACATTGATAAGGTACTAGCTCAATTCCAAATGGAAGGAGCCAAGAGAGGGCACCTACCCATGTCACATGGCATAACCTTAAGCAAGAAGCAGTGTCCAAAGACACCTGATGAGCGAGAAAGGATGAGTCGTATTCCATATGCTTCGCTTATTGGATCGATCATGTATGCCATGATATGTACTAGGCCGGATGTATCGTATGCCTTGAGTGCTACGAGCCGATACCAATCAGACCCAGGAGAGGCGCATTGGACTGCGGCCAAGAATATTCTGAAGTACCTGAAAAGGAAGAAGGATAAATTCCTGGTCTATGGCGCTAAAGATGAATTGGTTGTTGAGAGATATACCGACGCAAGCTTCCAGACATACAGAGACGACTCCAAGTCACAATCCGGATACATATTTTGTCTCAATGGTGGAGCGTTTAGTTGGGAGAGTGCAAAGCAAAGCACAAGCGCTGATTCTACAACTGAAGCCGAGTACTTGGAAATGGCAGCGTTTGAGGCAGCTAAGGAGGCAGTTTGGATTAAGGGTCCAATAGACCTCCATTGTGACAACAATGGAGCTATTGCTCAGGCTAGAGAGCCACGAGAACATCAGAAGGTCAAACATGTCAAGAGGCCATTTCACATTATTCAAGAATGGAAGATAGAGGGTGAAATCAGAATTTGCAAAGTGGGAACGGATGACAATGTAGCCGATCTACTTACTAAACCCTTGTCTCAAGTGAAGCACAACAAACACATTGAGGCAATGGAAATCAAGCATGTCGCGAACTGGCTTTGATTTCCATATTATAGTGTTTTAATTAAATTTTGGACAATGTTAATGTAAAGCACTATGATGAACCATTCAGTTTTTGGAGTAATTAAAATTTTTCATGCAATTTAATTCACTCCGTCTCTATTTAATTGTGGTTTAGAATTAAATATTACAGCTTAATCTTGACTGAACCCTTCAGGTCACACCCAAGAAAAATATACGAACCGACTCGACGAATTAATTCGAAAGAAATTAAATCGTCGCCCGAGTGTTAAATATTTTGACGTCAGTAACTCGTGCTTGGAGCGTCGAAACCGATCGTCGGAAGTCGAGTAAAAAATAATAAAAAGACGAGACGCGCAAAATAAGAATATATCGACCATATTATCAAAATACCCCTAGCATTGGAATGCCCCGAGCATCCGAATGCTAGGGGCAAAAATGTCCAAGCATAGGTGGCTAGCAAGCGCACCAAGCCGAGCCTAGCATGGCTGGCTAGGTGCAAGCTAGCGCACCGTGCTAACAGCCACGCACAGCAGCAGCTAGCAACCGCGTGCACGTGGTGCGTGCAGCAACTAGCTGCCGCAAGCTAGGCATGCTAGCAACGCACACACTAGCAGCCACGCACAGCAGCAAGCCCGCACCAAGTGCGTATCTTGCGCGCACAGCAGCAGCCCGCATCTTGGTGCGGGACTGGGCTCGGGCTGGGCTCGTGGCTGGGCCATAGGGCCGGTCACTATGGGGAAGCTTGAGGAATATGGGAGAAAGTGGGTAAGGACATGTGGCACAAGGAGAGTATTGAGTGGGGAGCAAGTATGGTCCCCTACTCTCCATGTGGTCCTCACCAACCCTTTCACATGGTAATGCCACTTGTAGATTTATTATTAGTTTGCAATTTTAATTTAATTTAGCTTTAAATTAATTTGTGGAATTTCATGATCCCACATTGATGGGATAGAAATTCCCACTCATACTTTCCTCTATAAATACCAACCTTGGGATTTGGAGTAAAGTGCTTGAGTGGGAGTTAGAAAGAGCATTCCATATTTTGGAAAAACTCTTATACTCCATTAACACTTGGGTTTTGGTCGAACCTTGCTAACTCCAAGGTAGCGGACCTAAAAAGTCGTGTTCGTCCTTTGTGGATGGATACCGTTGGAGGCATGGCATTTGCGGTGCTCAAGGCTTTCAAGTAAGAGCCCGTTTTGAGAGGGCGAAGCTCGCTTCAAGGGTATGATTCGTTCTTCCTTTTCTTGTGCTTATTTATTTATGCTTTATGGTTTTATCAATTACGAGTGGTTCCTTGGGTCGAGGTTGTTTCCGCGGTGAGTCGGACTCACCAAACCCCAACAAGGTTCACTATGAATGGCTAACAAGGAGAATTACAATCAAATTTAATCAATTAAAGCTATTCTCAAATCAAGGGTTCATGTCATTGAAATTCGCAATGCAATCTAGGTTAATCTTATAGGTTAATTACTCCTAGTCTAATTAATTACATGCACAACTATGTCAACCAATTTAATTGCAACAATTTAATCAATTAATGATCATCAACTAGCAAAAATCATCAATCAAGCATGCTTCCCCTTCTCCCTAGCAACTAACCTACTCACTAATCATGGTGAAATTTAAAGCCAAAACAAATTAAATCACAAACATATTCATCTCAAGCTAAATCAAAAGGAAATACAATTAATCAACAAATTCTCAAAACTAAATCAAAATCCAAACCAAACATTCAAGCATAAAAGAAAATTGCAATTGAAGTAAATTCAAAGGAAAGAAATCTCACAAACTTTCATTGATATGAAGAAGAATTCCAAACTTCATTGAAGAAGCAATGTTGAATTACAAATCAAATCCAAGGATTACAATCTCTACTTTCTCTCTAACTTTTCTCTAGTTTCTCTCTCTAAAAACTAAGCAAATGAAATATTATCTAAAAATTAGCCTTCAAAAGGATTTACAAGAGTCTTGGGCACTGTAGCCCGCGCCCGTGGCAAAGTCACCCACGCCCGCGGCTAAGGGCGCGGCAGGTGCCCTGTTCAAGGTGAGGACAAGGGGGCTGCGGTCTCTCTATCTGGAGCGATCTCTCCAGATTCTCCGCGCCCGCGGCTAGAACGCGGCTAGGGCGCAGAGGGTTCCTGCCCAAAATCACCAAATTGATGCACTTAACCCGCGCCAGCGGCCCTCAGGATCCGCGCCCACAACAAAGAGAAGAAGTAGAGCGCCCTCTCCAAGCCCTCTTCAAGAGGCTTGAATCTCCTCTGCTTAGCTATTTTAGCTCCTCTTAATTCCTTTGTGAAGCTAAGTCCTTAGGTACCAACAAAAAAAACCAAAGAGAGAAAATATAGGGGAAAAATAGCAATATAAAAGAGAAACACAAAGAAAACCACATAAGGGAAAATAAAACACGAAATAAGAAGAAATAGTGAAACTAAAGGAAAAATAATCAAAATGATAAAAGAAAAGCATGAAAAATATGGTGAAAATATCCTAAAACACTACCCTATGAGTGCCATAAATGACACTTGTTTAGGGTAAAATTACCCATGACAAATGGACCAATCCGGACCTGCCACGTGTCCACCACGTGGGCCAATCAGCGTCCGCCACTTGTCACCCTAAGAGGTCCAACATGGACTAATCAGGTCACATCATGTGGCCCATTATCCGCCAACCTGGAAAACGGCCATCGCAGGCCCAATTCCCGAGGCAAGCCCAATCAGTCCTAGGTTTTCCCAAAAAACCTAGTATTGGGCACGTACTTCGAGGCTATATAAACATGTCATTAGCCTCCATAAAGAACAGAATTACTCTCACCTAGAGAAAACCTAAACACATTGATCACTCCTCCCCTAGAGGAACCAGATCTCCCACCTTTACTTTCCGCATTTATTACTCCTCAAACAAGTACTAACTTGACCGTTGGAGGCGGAGCTCCCACCAGAAGGAGTCTCCGTTGTTTTGCAGGTACAGGCGCAAGGATACTTGTCCCGGAATTGTAACTCTCCCGCAGGACATCAAAAAACCCCGAAACATTTTGGCGCCGTCTGTGGGGAGAGTACTTTCGAGATGGAATCACAATCTGTACCGTTTCTAAGTGACAAGCGTCCCATGGACGACCCCCAGGTCTACCCAGACCAGGATACTCACCATGAGACTGAGGTTGAGGCTCACACGGCCCTGACGGGTCCCTCAGAGCTCGATGTACCCGTCCCACCGAAAGGAGGGAGCGGGAGGACGGCCAGGTTGGTCCCAGCCAACTAGCCGGCCCACCGCCTGAGCATCAACAGGCGGTCGAGGGATCTGCTCCTATTACTAGGAACAAACTCATGACCCTCATGAGTAGTTTCAAGGGGGAGATCCAAGACTTAATCAATAAATTGGCGCCTGTTCCACCAAAGGAACAGTCGGCCAGAAGACCCTCCCATCCTGGAAGGACGAAGATAGTTAAGGAGCGGGAGGCGACCCCCTACCCTAGACCTGGGGAGGGGCAGACGCCTCTGATCGATTGGACTATGTATCGCTTTCCCACGACAGTGAGGAGAAAGCCCATACGCCTTGCTCAGCCGGCTAGGTCTAACCCTCCCGATTTAAGTTACATGCGCCTAGCATGATCCTCAAGGGGAACAGCCGACAAGATACTAGCCTCCGAACATTCGGCCAAGCAGCCAAGTACTACAACACCATACGGTCAAATAACAGGAGTCGGATGGTCAAGCTTGTAAGGCTACAATTATTATCAAATCATTATTATGATTTTGATTAAAAAAAATAATAAAAAAATAAAAAAATAAAAAATTTGCGGCCATGTAGCACTTAGCCATGCATGGCCTAATGTTACTCTTGACAGCTAAAGAGAGCATGCAACATGCCAACATTACATAAGTATATTATTATATAATATACTTAGCATATAAAAATCAAAGTGCCTTCCGCATTTAATAATGGTTTTGTGTAATTGAAGTGTCCAAGCAACCGGCATACTGCCTCTGTCCAGGCTAAGGTGAAACAGGCGGCATAAGAAAAAATGCAGCCAGCCTTCAAAACAAACGGCAACAATCCAGTAACAAAACATACGGCCTGCCAACTTTAAACAATCGGTATGCTTTACTTGAAAGCTCAAAATGAGTGCTTCTTGAAATTTCGAAGTATCATGGGCAAACAGTAAGAATCAAACGACATCATGCTGGCTCCAAGCATCTGGCTTGATTGTTTGTAAGGAAACAGCCGGCCTACGCCCAGCCACGTAGCAGCAAGCGGCAGCCAGCGGCAGCCAGCGGCAGCCAGCCACGTTAAAAACAGGCGGCAGCCAGCCATGTTAAAACACTCGGCACTCCCAACAAATGCAGCAAGCTCGCAAACGTGAGTAAAACGTGAGTAACACTCCCAAAGCCGACTCGGTATGATTCCCAAAGCAGTCGGCATGCTCCACATGTAAGCTCAAGCAAAGTAATTCTTGGAGTATCCTTGGTATGCAGCAATTAATGGCTGGATTACGCTAGATGCTCAGCAAAATCGAGCAAAAGTAAGCGGCATCTATTCCACGTCCCTCAAAGCAAGCAGGAGATAGCAGCCTACCTAACAAGGTAGCCGCCTAAATTCTTGCGAGCCACCCAACTCTACATATGTAGAAGGCTCCCAAGATGTGTTGAGCATTTGAGTACTTAGGCGACAGTCAAAAGTAACAGCCCTCATACTACGTATATACGGCTTCAATATGGCATTCCATAGGTTTATAGTGCAAGATCTGGTAAGGTGCAAGCAAGCCCCTTGTTATCTAATAGACAACCGGCCTAGTCCTAGCACCGAAGCAGCAGGCGGCAGCCTGCCCTCATCCCAGCCACAAGAGCAAGAAACCACTCGGGCACCTTAATGAATCATGCAAAGATAAAGCTATCTTTATCATGGTTTTATGATGCATGATGATATATTATAATTTCTAATTAAAGGAATTATTATATAATGCAAACTAGTTGTATGTCATGGTCTAGCCTGGAGAACTCCAAAACATCTCCACGGTCATCCAATTACAAAAACAGCCGGCACATATTACAATCTACGAAGTCAGTCGGCACTCCTAGCATAAATCAGCCGGCCTTATCACCGTCTGCATTACTTGCCTAGCTCACCGACTGAATCAATAACACAGATGGCGCCCAGCCCCAGCCAGGTGAATGTGTAAAGCGCACAAACTCACCTAAAACAGTCGGTTAGCAATATAAACTGGCGGACTCTAAGAAACTCTAAAAGCCGAGTCGAATGAGTGTTTGTAAGTACAAAATAGGCGGCTAGGCGGCTGTATGAGTCTAGGGGAACACTGTACCACCGGTTGTTAAGCCATTTTAAGAAGCTAATAAACCCCCTTTCTCTCATACAAGCAGCAGCATCATACCATCCGTCTAGAAATACAAGCGCCCCTATTGACGAGTCGAAAGGCACTATATTTTCATGTGTTCATGTGCTCATATAAAGAAACCATATATGCTCCGGCCGAGTGTAAGTGAAGCTTAGAATTTGGTCATGAAATCAAGCAGCTATAGGCGCATGACCCTACTACACATCAAAAAACGATCCTTGAAAGCAAGGGCTGAAATGAACTTTGCTTCGAAATGCCCGCATGGTTTTAGCTCAATTCAATGATTATGGTGTCGAGCATACTTTGATGCAAATGAGTTTTGGTACCAGCTTGCATAATTCAAGGGACAGCCAAGCACGGATGACCGAATATAATTATACAACCGACCCTCATAAGGATTATGTGACTTGCCTTGAATAAAAAACTACTATACCATGCGACACCCTAATTATAAAAAAGTATGCTTGTCCAATCTCGAGTGGGGCTAGACGGCTGGTCACCTGCATATCCCTTGCCACAAGGGGTCTTATCATTATTATGATTATTATGATTGTATAGGCGGCACCCTATGGAAGACGGAAGACCGTTTTATTTATGACTGTTTAGGCGGCACCTTATTGAAGACCGTCTCCCTTCGTGGATTACCTCCACTTGTTTGCATGATAGTCTATCAGGCAAGAAAGGCGGCATGAATAGTAGCGGACCCCCTATACGACGAAGTCTCGTAGCTATGAAAGCAGCCAACCCTTATTAATGGCAATAGCCAGCAATTTCACCAAGGGGCTAAAGACCAGTGACAAATGTGTGGGCCGAGCAGCGAGGTCGCAAACCACATTAAAACAAGTTTAGCACGACCACCTGTCCCCATTTGAAGAAAGTAGAGTCATCAATCCTCCATGGAAGGGAGCTAAGTGATCTATCTACTCTAACACTTGAAATTATTTCAATACTTGATACTAATTCAGAGGGGCATGCCGCCTGTACCTTTACAGTCGGCTACTTTCCATTGAGTATTTCACTCTATGATCAGAGGGGCATGCCGCAGTACCTCTATAGTCGGCTACTCTCTGCTTTGATTATTTTACTCTATCACCAGAGGGACATGCCGTCTGGACATACAATCGGCTACTCTCCATAGAAGATGGTCAACTGGTTCCAAAACAAACGGCCACCCTCCTATACTTAGCTAAAAAATGATCAGGGCCTGGCCGACCCTGTGCCTAAACAGGCGGCTACCCTCCTCTTACTTAGCACCTACGTTCACCAAGAACTATCCAAGGCCACAAGCCGAATGATCAGTCCAGGCGCCAAGCTAACTGATCCAATCTTTAAACTAATACGACTTGTCCCAACATCATAGCAGGCGTCCGACGGCATCCCTCCGGATGAAATTCGTCGCAGAGAGAAGCTCCCTTTTGGGTGGAACATTGCTCTATAAACTAATTACACGGCACCTATACGACTGTCCCCAAGGGTAACCACGTAGCTGTTTTTGAGACAAGGATAACTCTATCACTAACCAAACCAGTGGTAGCAGTTGACATCTGAGTCAGATGACCGCCTGTATTACTTGGGATAAATGCAGGGGGTACCTCTTGAGTTAATAGCCAAAAAACATTGGCGAATCAAGGGGATCAGCCGGCCTCCGCCGCCTGGTACCTCTCCTACTCAAGCTAGAGTGTGACGGAGACTGAGTAACACCAACGTTAACTCATAGTCACTCCCTCAAACTTGGTATGGAACCTAAAAGGTTTGAGTAGACCGCCTGTTTTTTGGAAAACAGGGGCACTCAAACCCCTATTCCTACTAGGTAACCACTCCTTGGGTTAATAGCCAACAAACATTGGCGAATCAAGGGGATCAGCCGGCCTCCGCCGCCTGGTACCTTTACTACTCAAGCTAGAGTGTGACGGAGACTGAGTAACTCCTATGTTAACTTATAGTCACTCTCTCAAACTTAGTATGGAGCCTAAAAGGTATGAGTCGCCCGCCTGTTTTTAGAAAACAAGGGCTCTCAACCACTACTCCTGCTAGGTTAACAACCTTTGAGTTAATAGCCAAGAAAAACTTGGCGAATCAAGGGGACTATCCGGCCCCCGCCGCCTGGTTTCCCTACCACTCAAACAAAATAGGCAGTGATTGACTAACCGCAAGGTTAACCAGTCGCCCTCCTTAGTACGGAACCTAAAAGGTATGAGGAGTCCGCCTGTTTTTTGGTAAACAGAGGTACTCGACCACTATTCTTACTAGGTTGGATATACTTAAAGCTGCCGTCTGTAACCCAACAGGCGTAGCTACTTTGGTTGGACGTCCTGTCTGACACCTGCTTCTATGCAGCCACCAAAGCAGACGACCAGCCATCCCCCAACGAAATAAACTAAACGCTTACCCCTTGTGCAATAGTTGACAGTCCACCTGATCAGGGGCTATCTGCATAGTAGGGCAAAGAATCGGCATCTGTCTAGTTCGGCGGCAATCATTATTATGATTGATTAACTTTGAAAATGTCATACCGCCCAAGGTATCAAAATTTTCTAAGTTAATCAAGTCCATCTCCCATTAGAACTAGACAAGATGCCGACCTAGCAAAGCTTCGAGGGTCTAACTTTCGAAAGGAGCAATCCCTCCTGGAAAGAGAAATAACTCCTTCCGAGGGGCAAATGTTTAGGGTAAAATTACCCATGACAAATGGACCAATCCGGACCTGCCACGTGTCCACCACGTGGGCCAATCAGCGTCCGCCACTTGTCACCCTAAGAGGTCCAACATGGACTAATCAGGTCACATCATGTGGCCCATTATCCGCCAACCTGGAAAACGGCCATCGCAGGCCCAATTCCCGAGGCAAGCCCAATCAGTTCTAGGTTTTCCCAGAAAACCTAGTATTGGGCACGTACTTCGAGGCTATATAAACTTGTCATTAGCCTCCATAAAGAACATAATTACTCTCACCTAGAGAAAACCTAAACACATTGATCACTCCTCCCCTAGAGGAACCAGATCTCCCACCTTTACTTTCCGCATTTATTACTCCTCAAACAAGTACTAACTTGACCGTTGGAGGCGGAGCTCCCACCACAAGGAGTCTCCGTTGTTTTGCAGGTACAGGCGCAAGGATACCAGTCCCGGAATTGTAACTCTCCCGCAGGACATCAAAAAACCCCGAAACAACACTCATCACAAACACATTTAAACAAAGCTTTTTGAATCAAGTTAAAGTCAAACACGTTCAAACAAAGCTTTTTGAATCTAATAAAAGTCAAACACATTCAAACAAAGATTTTTGAATGAATGAAAGTCAAATGCATTCAACGAAGCTAATTGAATCAAACGAAAGTCAAACACATTCAAACAAAGCTTTTTGAATCCAATGAAAGTCAAACACATTCAAACAAAGATTTTTGAACCGAATGAAAGTCAAATGCATTCAACGAACTAATTGAATCAAATAAAACTCAAACCCATTCAAACAAATCGTTTTGAATCAAATGAAAGTTAAACACATTCAAACGAAGGTTTTTGAATAAAATAAAAGTCAAATGTAATCAATAAAGCTAATTAAATTAAATGAAAGTAAAAAACATTATAAAGCTTTTTGAATAAAATGAAAGTCAAACACATTCAAACAAATCTTTTTAAATCAAATGAAAGTCAAACACATTTAAGCAAAGTTTTTTGAATCGAATTGAAAGTCAAACACATTCAAATAAAGCATTTTGAATCAAATGAAATTCTAACACATTAAAACAAATCTTTTTAACTCAACTGAAATTCAAACACATTCAAACAAAGCTTTTTAAATCGAATGAAAGTCAAATGCATTCAACGAACAAATTAAATCAAATGAAAGTTAAACACATTCAAAAAAAGCTTTTTGAATCAAATAAAATTCAAACAAATTGAAACAAGTCTTTTTAGGTCAAATTCTAGTCACACAAGTTCAAACTAAGCTTTTTAAATCAAATGAAAGTCAAACACATTGAAACAAAACTTTTTTAATCAAACGAAAGTCAAACTCATTTAAATAAGCTTTTTGAATCAAATTAAAGTCAAACACATTCAAACAAAGCTTTTTGAATCAAATGAAAGTCAAACATATTTAAACAAAGCATTTTTGAATAAAAAGAATTGAAACACATTTAAACAAAGCTTTTAGATCAGAATGAATTCCAAATGCAATCAATGAATGAAAGTCAAACACATTCGAGCAAAGTTTTTGTATCAAATTAAATTAAAACACATTTAAACAAATCTTTTTGAATCGAATGAAAGTGTAACACATTCAAACAAATTTTTTGAATGGAATGAAAGTCAAAAACACTCAAACAAATCTTTATCAAATGAAAGTAAAACATATTCAAACAAATCTTGTTGAATTGAATGAAAGTGTAACACATTCAAACAAAGCTTTTTGAATCGAATGAAAGTCAAAACCATTTAAACAAAGCTTTCTGAATCAAATGAAACTTAAAAAACATGCAAACAAAGATTTTTAAATCAAATAAAAGTCAAACACATTCAAACAATGGTTTTTCAATGAAATGAATGTCAAACACCTTCAAACAAAGATTTTTTAATCTAATGACAACAAAACGTATTAAAAAAAGCTTTTTGAATCAAATTAAAGTCAAACACAATCAAAAAAAGCATTTTGAATTAAATGAAGTAAAAACACATTTAAACAAAAAATTTTTGACTAAAATGAAACTTAAACACATTCAAACAAAGCTTTTTCAATTTAATGAAAGTCAAACACATTCAAACAAACCATTTTTAATCAAATTAAAGTCAAACACATTCACACAAGGCTTTTTGAATTAGATGAAAGTCTAAGAAATTCAAACCAAGATTTTTGAATTAAATGAAAGTCAAATGCATTAAAAAAGATTTTTAAATTAAATGAAAGTCAAACACATTCAAACAAAGCTTTTTGAATCAAATGAAAGTTAAACACCATCAAACAAAGCTTTTACAATTAATAAAGGTCAAACACATTTAAACAAAGCTTTTTAAATCGATTGAAAGTCAAACACATTCAAACAAAGCTTATTGAATCGAATGAAAGTCAAATACATTCAACGAAGCTAATTGAATCAAATGAAAGTAAAACGCATTCAAACAAAGCTTTTTGAATTGAATGAATGTCAAACACATTTAAATAAACCATTTTATTCAAATTAAAGTCAAACACATTCACACAAAGCTTTTTGAATGAAATGAAAGTTTAAGAAATTCAAACAAAGCTTTTTGAAATAAATGAAAGTCAAATGCATTCAGACAAAACTTTCAATAAAAAAAAAGTCAAACACATTCAAACAAAGCTTTTTGCATCAAATGAAAGTGAAATGCATTCAATAAATCTAATCAAATAAAAGTCAAACACATTAAAACAATGTTGTTTGAATTAAATGAAAGTTAAACACCACCAAACAAAGCTTTTACAATTCAATGAAAGCCAAACACACTTAAACAAAGCTTTTTCAATCAAATGAAAGTCAAACACATTCAAACAAAGCTTTTTAAATCAAATGAAAGTAAAAAACATTCAAACAAATCTCTTTAAATCAAATGAAAGTCAAACAAATTCAAACAATGTTTTTTAAATCAAATGAAAGTCAAACTTATTCAAACAAAACTTTTTATATTGAATGAAAGTCAAACACATTAACAAAAAGTTTTTTTAATCAAATAAAAGAAAAAATCTATTTGAATCAAATGAAATTCAAACACATTCAAACAAAGATTTTTGAATCGAATAAAAGTCAAATTTAATCAATAAAGCTAATTAAATTAAATGGAAGTAAAAAACATTATAAAGCTTTTTGAATAAAATGAAAGTCAAACACTTTCAAACAAATCTTTTTAAATAAAATGAAAGTCAAACACATTTAAGCAAAGCTTTCTGAATTGAATTGATAGTCAAACACATTCAAAAAAAGCTGATTGAATTAAACAAAAGACTAACACATTCAAACAAATCTTTTTAAATCAAATGAAAGTCAAACACATTCAAACAAAGCTTTTTGAATTGAATGGAAGTCAAACATATTCAAACAAAGCTTTTTGAATCAAATGAAATTCAAACACATTCAAACAAATCTTTTTGAATTACATGAAAGTTGAACACATTCTAAAAAAGCTCTTTGAATCGAATGAAAGTCAAATGCATTCTACAAAACTAATTGAATTAAACAAAAGTCAAACACATTTAATAACCTTTTTTGAATCAAATGGAAGTCAAACACTTTCAAACTAATCTTTTTTAAACAACTGAAAGTCAAACAAAGCTTTTTGAAACAAAGCTTTTTGAATCGAATGAAAGTCAAACACATTCATACAAAGCTTTAGAAATCGAATGAAATTCAAACACATTTAAAAAAAATCTTTTTGAATCATAAGAAAGACAAGCACTTTCTAAAAAAGCTTTTTGAATCAAATGAAGGTCAAATACATTCAACGAAGCTAATTGAATCAAATGAAAGTAAAACACATTCAAACAAAGCTTTTTTAATCGAATGAATGTCAAATGCATTCAACGAACTAATTGCATCAATTGAAAGTTGTTTGGGGTAATTTTACCCTTCCACGTGGTCCAACCAGAGGGTGACAATTGTCTCTTCAGGGTTAGACCAAAATGGACCAACCCCTGTTTAACACGTGTTATTCCAGAGAAAAGGGAAAAAAGGCCGCATTCACGGCCCAAATCCCGAGAAAGCCGTCATACGGCGCAGCCCACCAATGATTAGGGCTTGATGACCTAATCAGGGCACAAATCACAAGGACCCTATAAATAGGGAGAGTTCCTCCATTTGGGGGCACGTTTTTTACCATTTATAACACATTTACTCTTTGAAAGAGACATCTCGATCTTAGAATCCGAGTAGATACCCACCTAAATTTCCGCACCTTTTTACTCCTATTTAAGTTACTAACTTGATCGTCGGAGGCGAAGCTCTAACCACCCAGAGTCTCCATTTCTTTGCAGGTACATCTCACGCCGGACAAGACTTTGTGACGGAACTCTCTCGAGGGACAAAAACACCCAAAACATTTGGCACCGTTTGTGGGGATAGTACCTCAAAGATGGTTCAAGAGTCTATACCACCTACTAATTCAAATAACCCTCAACCTATTACCCGACTGGGTAATACAAGCATTTCTTAACCGGTTAACCAACCGGGTTGTTCGAGTCTTCCTCCACTGGTGCGTCAGCTGGAGGTCTTCACTGAACAAGAAGATGATGATGTGGAGACGTATGTGGCCAAAGATGGCTCATTCATCTCCAAACACACTCGTTCTAAAGATCACCTGAAACGTGAAACATACCAGGCGGGTCGAATCAGACCCACTGGGATGTTAGAAGGGGAAACCCAGAAGGCCAGAGGCTCATCTCCGGTCACCCGGGACGAGCTCATGACTTTCATGAACTCGTTTAAGGGTGAAATCAAGGAGATGATCAACAAAAACAAGGCTGGTCCCAGCAAGGGTCAACTAGCAAAGAAGACACCTTCATCTTGGAGGAAGAAGCCGGTCAAGGACAGGCTGCCTACTCCTCATCCCAAGGAGAAGGAGAAGGTAGCCACAAGACTTGACTGGACTAAGGTCCTTATGCTTAAGGGTCCTTAGAGGCACACCCGGCAAGAGCAGCCGGGGGCCACAAAGAAAATTGTTTCTGATACTCGACAAATCATTGAGCGGAGGAGACACCAGCAGCTGTCTGAGTCAGCTTCCACCTCCAGATTTCCAGACAACTTCAAACAAACCTCTGTGAGGAACTCACTCTCTTTAGATGAGAGTGGGACAGGCAACAAGTCTGTCAACACCGATCCTCAAATGATGCTAGGGTTTGTTCTGTTTGCACCTCAGGCGTGACACGGGCAATATGGTTTTCCATTTATGCAGTCGCTTCCTTTTGGAGGACAGGCGCCATTCAACAACGTCCAACCCTTGGACTGGCATCTGTGACTGCTCAAACTTAGTGAATAACCCTCTGCGTTCACCAAGAATATAACCGAGGCGGCACAGCCAGCCAAGGTTAAGAATGTGTTGTTAGGTACTTACGATGGTACCTCCAACCCAGAAGACCACCTGATGGCATACACCAATCTCATGTGTCTACAGGGGTGGGAAGATGCCACTTGGTGTCGATGTTTCTCGGCTACAATGAAGGGTATTGCCCAACAATGGTTTGGCAACCTGCCAGCCGGTTCTATTGATTGCTTCAAGAAGCTAGCCTTCTTGTTTGCCACAAACTTCTCAATGAACATCCCTGCTAAAAAAACGAGCCTTGATTTTAGCACCGTTAAGCAGGGTAAGAGAGAAGGGCTACGCTCATATGTCAGACGGTTCAACATGGTCAGAATCCAGATCCAGGGTCTTTTTGACGAGGTAGCATTCACACACTTCTTCAAGGGTCTTAGAGACGAGTCGAACTTTAATTTTGACCTCGTCAAAAAAGGGGCATTTATGCTGAAGGCAGCCTAAAGGGAGGCGGAATGCTATATTCAGGCTACCGGCCTTTGCACGCCTAGCAGCCAGTCAGACTCCAAGAAGTCTGACAAACAAAAAGAAAGCCGGAATGCTAAGCCGGCAAAAAAGAAATAAGAGAGCAAAACGAGAAAAGAAGTCTGGGCGGTTAGTGATTCTGACCAGCCGTCTCAGAATAAAAAGAGAGAGTTTAAACCATACGTCCCTAAGTACTAGTTTAACAAGGACTCTAACTCCATCCTCATGGAGATTAAGGACTAGTAGACAATTCAGAAATCGAATCGAATGAAAATTTTCGTCCAGTCACGGAACAAGAACAAATTTTGTCAGTACCATGATAAAGTTGGCCATGACACCAACGACTACTTCAGCCTTCAGCTGGCGTTGGACCGTCTGGCTGACAAGGGGATGCTAAAGTCCTACATTTCTAAGTCTAAAGGGACTAATAAGAAGAACAAGGGACAGTCGTCCAAGAATCCCCAGCCTACTAGTAGTTCGGACACCGATAAGGAGTTGGTCTACACCATAGCAGGCGGGTTCTCAAGTTGTGGCCCTACCATCCGGGGCACCAAGAGCCATCTTCGAAAGATAGAGAAGGATGATGATGAGCAAGCGTCTTCCAGCTCCTCCTCCCCAGACGTCGTGATCACTAAGAAGGACAGGGGCAGCGTCCGTCGTCCGCATGACGACCCGATCGTCATTGAATGTAAGGTCGCCAACTAGCTGGTTGGCCTAATCCTTATTGACACCGGCAGCTCGTCGGACATCATTAGCCTCCAATGTCTGCAGAAGCTGAAATACAAACCCAGCAGCATGCATCCGGTTACGCAACCCTTGGTTGGTTTTGGGGGTGGGATGGTTTACCTAGTCAGTAGGATTGACTTACCTATCCGGCTGGGAGAAAAAGAAGAAGGACGACACCTGGTCGTTAAATTCTTGGTCGTTGAGGAGGTGACCGCCTATAACATCATTCTAGGTCGTCCAGCTCTCAATGAAGCCAAGGCTGTAATCATCCCTTCTCTCATTCTCATTAAGTATGAGAAGGATGATGGCTCTATTGGTTCCCTGAACGGGGATCAGAAGACGGCCCGGGAGTGCTATCTCTCAGCCGTAAAAGACACCGTGGACCAAGACGGCTAAGCACAGGAACTAATATACCTTGACAATGTCAAGGATGCCAGCCAGCCCCACCAGCAGCCGGAAAGAAAAGAAAAGCTATCTCTCAGCTGGTGGAGGTAAAGAAAGAGAAAAAATAGCAATCACTGAGCGTTGAACGGTTAGACGAGCTCCGTCTCCAGCCAGCCGGAGAGCACATGGACCTCGCTTTGGATGAAAGCCGTCTAGAGCGCACTGGTAAGGTGTGGACGGCTGCTCTTGCTAAGATGGGTGCAGACTTGCACCATCTGCTGAAAGAATTCAAAGACATTTTTGCCTTTGAAGTAGAAGAGATGCAAGGCGTCAACCCGGATCTTGCTGTCCACAAACTCGCCGTGGATCCTAAAAAGAAGCCCATCCGGCAAAAGAAAAAAAATCACGACGAGGAGAGAAGTCAGGCGGCAGCTGCTGAAGTTAAAAAGCTGTTGGACGCTGGGTTCATTCGGCCACGTAGTTTCCTTGACTGGGTGGCCAATTTTGTGCTTGTAAAGAAGTCGAATGGTACCTAGCGTATATGTGTTGATTACACAGACCTCAATAAGGCGTGTCCCAAGGACAGTTATTCGCTTCCAAAGATCGACAGTCTGGTCGACTTTACAGCCGGCCACGCCTTGATGAGCTTTATGGATGCCTATTCCAGCTTTCATCAGATCTCCCAATGGAAGAAAGATCAAGAGTATACGGCCTTTGTCACTGAGCAGGGGTTATTCTGTTAAACTGTGATGCCGTTTAGCTTGAAAAATGCGCCTGCCACTTTCCAACGGATGATTAATACGATCTTCATTTATCAAATCAGAGGAATGTGGAGGCATACATTGATGACATGATAGTCAAATCCAAGCTACAAACGGATCATCTTACTGATCTCTGAGAAACATTCACCACCCTCAAGCGGCATAAGGTCATGTTGAATCCTAAGAAATGCGTCTTTGGTGTTGAGTCTGGGAAGTTTCTCGGATTCCTCATTGATCAAAGGGGATAGAGGCTAACCCCGGGAAGATACATGCTGTAATTGACATGAATTCACCCCGCACTGTTAAGGAAGCTCAAAGGCTTACCGGTTGTCTGGTGGCATTGGGGAGATTCCTCAGCCAGCCAGGCGGCAAATGCCTTTACTTCTTTCAAGCAATCAGGAAGAAGACTAGATTTGAATGGGGGGATGATGCTGAGCCGGCCTTTCAAAAGCTAAAAGAGCACTTGCACTCCTTGCCGAGGCTCGTTATTCCTCTGCCTACAGAGACGCTGCACATGTATTTAGTCGTCTCAAATCATGCCCTCAGTGCCGTTCTCCTTGCTGAAAGAGACGGCGTCCAGCTCCCGGTTTATTTCATTAGCCATGTGCTAAAAAATGCTGAACTCCGGTACCCCATGGTTGAAAATTTTGGCCTTGCTTTGTATATGGAATTCAAGAAATTGAAGCCTTATTTTCTGGCACATCCGGTGGTGATATACACCGACCAGCTACTCAAGCGGCCTATGTCCACCTTGGATTCATCCGGAAGAATGCTGAAAAGGGCTATTGAAATGCAAAGTCTTGAAATCACTTGCGAACAAAGAAAGGTAGTGAAAGGTAAGGCTTTTGCCGACTTCATTGTTGAAATGACCCGTCTGGTGGCTCCGGATAATCTTGACCAGGTTTGGAAGGTGTATGTAGACGGGAGTTCAACAAAGAACGGTTGTGTGACGAGGGTTGAGACTAGGTCGTTGAAACTAACCCCTACCCGAGGCCAAACAAAATTTATATACACTCAACACATCCCTACACAAATATAATGGTAAGTTGAGGGTCGAACCCAAAGGAATCGTGGGCGATTATCTATTGTCTATTGTCAAGCTATTCCGAAATGTAATGATTGGGGTGTGAATGCTATGCTAGGACAAAGACGACTAATAAACGAGAAGAAATCAAATGTAATAAACACTAGGGCTAGGATCCACATGTAATCATAATGGATTCAACTAATTGGGAGGTCAAATTGACTATGTCAAGAAATGTGAGGGAAAATCAATCATGCAACCAAAATAGCATATCAAGCTATTTTCCTAGAGGTCTAACTAGCGTCAACTACGATAAACTCTAGCTAGGAAACATCACAAGACACCTCATTCGTGTAAATGCAAGCCACAAATCAATGGTCCGTATCAATGTGAACTTACAATGCAATCTAGTGCAACAATCAAAGTTAGCTACCCTTTAATTAATCACACACATGCACATGATCATCAACCAATTTAATCATATAGTCAACTCCATCAATTTTCCCCAAATAGCTTTAATACATTACTCATACATGCTTCACCATTACCCTAGCAAGCTATCTACTCACTAGCCATTGAAATCAAAATCAAAACCTAAAGAAAAGGACATCTTACAATCTCGATCAAAGATCTAAGGAATTAATGAAAGCTTCAATCATCAACAATCCACCATGAATTTCTCTCACTAAAACCTAAAGTTACTCTCTCTAAAAATCTCTCTAATTTTCATCAAAAACTAATTCTAATTCTGTTCTCATTCTCTCCCTCATAAAATATAAGGAAAAGCTATATTCGGAAAGATACAAAAAAAGATTTAGTTAGATTGTCCCAAGAGAAACCCCGGAAGGCCAGTCGCATCAGAGGAGAGGCGCGGCCGCGGGAAAAAGGGTACTAAACAGGGGCCCTGGCAGGCACGCCCGCACCCGCACTAGGCTCGCCCGCGCCACCCAGGTGCGCGGCCGCACCACCCTCGTGCGCTAACACCTGGCAGCAGGGGAGCCCCCCTCTTTCTTCGTCCAAGCTCATCCTCGTGGGCTCGACTTTATGATGATGATGAACACCAAGGTGGGCAGTCTTGAGAGGGACATTTTGGTGGGTTCATGGAAAAGATGACGCCCCCACCGCATACGCGCACCGATCTCTTGACTTGCTCTTTGCGTTCCTTCACACTTGAAGTTCTAAAAGGCAAACATGAGGCATCCAAATTGATGAGAGGAAGGCTCGGGAATCCTTGGAGACACGATCATAACCTAAAAACAAACGAAAACAAACAAATAAAAGGGAAAAAGAACAAATAAACAAATAAATGCACAAAACAAGAAAACTAACTAAGAAAAGCACAAAATAACGAAATAAAGAACAAAATTAAGGAAAAGCTAAGGAAAAGGGCTAATAGAGCATGAAAATCATCCTAAAAGAGGCCAAATGAGTGCCATAAATGACACTCATCAAATTCCCCCAAGCTAAACCTTTGCTCGTCCTCGAGCAAAACAAAGCAAGAAAGAATAAGGATGAAAGACTTATTCAAAAAGAAAAAGAAAGACTCAAGAAGAGAATATACACTAAAACTCACTTTCGTAGGAATCACGATTGTTTTTAGCTACAACAAGCCATTTTAAACCCCTAGATCGCCCTAGAGGACGAGTAATGCTCTCGTAAGGGTATCCAAAGAGTTTACCCATAACTCTCCCCCGACATCCAAGAGGCAAAACCATAAAAAGAAAAGAAAAAGGGAAAACAAAACCTTTGCGAAATGGACTTACAAAGAGACTACAATGCAAATGAATGAAAATCATTCTCAAGTAGTCAAGGTATGTGATGAGTGACATTTATGTCACTCTTAGGGGTAGTATTTAGGTCTTTTTCCTCTTATTTTTCTTAGGTTTTTCCACCTCATTTATCCTCTTATGGCTTCTTTATGTGTTGATGAAAAGTAATGCTTATTTGCGCTTATTTTGATAATCTTTATGCATTATTTTATCATCCCCATGCTCTCGTGAACTTTGGTATCTTCTGCAGGTTCCATGACGGTCCTATGCACGGTGGGAGGCCCCTTGGCCAAGTATGGAAGCCATGGACAAAGGCAAGAGGAGCAAAAGGGAAGGAGAGGAAGCAAGAAAAGGAAGTGCAAGAGGAGGTGTGGCCGAACCTCTGAAAGGTCCGGTCGAACCTAGGTGTGGTCAAACTTTTGAAAAGTTTGACCGAACCTCCAGGGTGCAGTGAAGGCAGTGTCAAACCAGTTTTCACCAATTTTGCAGGAGAGGTCGAACCTCAAAAGTTCGACCAAACAAGGATCAGGGAGGTTCGACCGAACCTACACAGGGTTCGACCGAACCTACCCTGAGTCCGACCGAACCTACCCAGAGTTCGGTCGGACCTTTTCCCGATCTCAGCCAATTTTGTACGGACTATTTAAGGTCCTTTTGAGATCGTTTTTCGAAGAAGAAGAAGAAAGACAGTAGCCTAGTTTTCAGAAACCTCTCTTAGTTTGAAACATTCCTTAGGATTAATTTAGCTTAGTTTTCATCAAATCAAATCATTGTATTAGTGAAATTCAAGAATTATTCTCAAAGTTTGGCAATTTGTATTAAACATTTGAAGCTTCAATTAGTAATTTCTCCAACCTTCTTCCTTTTAATTTCAGATTTTATTTGGTATTTGCATGTTATTTAAATCTTCTTAGTTCTTGGTAATTTGTTATTGGATGATAGTTATTTCAATTGTTAACCACTTTTCCCCCATTTTTTGAAGTATTTAGAACCCTAATTCTTGATTGCAAGTTGATAAACATGACTTGTGAGTAGTCTTCTTGCTAGGGGTTGGGTGAAGCTCGACCTTTTGGGTTAACTATGCAAATTTAGGAGAAGCATTGATGTTTGTATTGCAATTAAATTGATTATATGAGATTGCTTGTTAGTTCCTCAAGATAGGTTTAGCTACCCTTGACTAAGGAGCTTGATAGTATGATATGCCTAATTTGACATGGAAGTGTAAATTGAGTACGTTATTACTTATTGTAATTTGATTATGTATCATCTATTGCTAAACTAATGAGGGATCTAAGTTTAGTAGTGTGAGTTGTTTTCTAATTGCATGAGGTTGATTTTACATATAGTCCTTGCTATATCTTGTCTATTTTACTCCCCGTTTGCCTATTTGCCTTGGTTGAGTGGATCTCATTCCCTAGTATCTTTAATTCATTGATTTAGAACCATAGTTTGTTTGTCTTCTTGACGAACCCCAATTCACCAATTGACTTCGAGTTAGCTTAAGTGTAAAGATCTTTGGCAATCATATCCCGTTCCTTGTGGACCGAACTCTTACTTGTCATTATGCTTGGTTTTTAAGGTGTTTGTTAATAAATGTGTTTGATTGAGTGTGGAATGTACGACCGTTCTAACGCCCATCAAAATGGCGCCGTTGCCGGGGAACGGTGTTGTTGATAGCTAATTGATTACTTGAGTCTAGTTCACCATAAAATAATTTCAAAAAGATTGTTTCTTTTTGGCTACACTTGTAGACTTGGTACTAATTGCGTTTGTTGAGAGTGTATGCGCAGAACTCATAACAGGATCTTGGTACCTTACTATCCCGAGATTGAGCAAACTTATAGAAGGAGAAAAAGAGCCGGTTCTAGGCCGTTTACTACTCCCCCAGCTAGAGAGACCAATTTCGAGGAGGATCGAGATCAAATGGGTGACGCGGAACCACCACCTCAAAGACCTTTAAAGGAGTTGGGAACTCCGGGAGCTTATAGAGCTTCAAGCGGCATTGCTCCACCCGTTACTCAAGCCAATGACTTCGAGATTCGGCCCGCAATGATTAATTTGATTGAAAGGAGGCAATATAGTGGAGCAAAACATGAGAGCCCTCTTGCACACTTGAACGAGTTCGAAAAATATTGTAACACGATCAAGGTAAATGGGGTAACTCAAGAGTTTTTGAGACTAAAGTTGTTTCCTTTTTCTTTGATAGGAAGAGCTCTTGAATGGCTTGAGAAGGAGGTGAGGCCTAACTCCTTGAGAACTTGGGACGAGGCCACCACGGCTTTCTTAGGAAGATTCTATTCCCAAAAGAAGACGACCGAGGCAAGAGCTTTGATCCAAGGTTTCCGTCAAAAAGCTAGTGAACCCATTTATGAAGCATGGGAACGATAGAAGGAATATCAAAGGGAGTGCCCTCATCATGGCATTCCGTCATATCAAGTGCTTCAAATTTTCTATGGGGGCTTGAGCCCACAAGGAAAGACTAGCTTGGATGCAGGAGCGGGTGGCCCGATTATGAACAAGACGGAGGAGCAAGTCATAGAGATAATTCATGTGGTGAGGCACCACATGGATTGGCAAGAAGGAGAGAGAGATTCTCTAAACAAGGGAGAAAATGCGGTTTACTTCGTTGATCACCTTAATGCCATCAACAATTTGACCTCCCAAATTGCCAACCTTGGAAAGGAGATGACGTCCATTAAGGCAAAACTAGAGACCTCTAGTTCAACACAAGAGCATCCCTCCCAATCTAAGGGGAGAGGTATGAATTCTAACTCTTCTCCCTCTACTTCTAATAACATGCCTCATGGATGTTTGTTTTTTGAAAATTGTGGGTCTTATGACCATGATACCTCTTCTTGTAATTATGATTTCCAACCCCAACCCCAATACGAAGATGGTAATGAAAATGAAAATGAACAAGTCAATGCCTTGTCTTATGATAATAGACATAGGAATGAAAATCAAAGATACTTACCACCAAATAGAAGAGAACAAGGGGGGAATTCCTATAACCAAAGAGGAAATGATTACGATTACCATAATCAAAATCAATGGGGAAGTAGGAACCAAAGGGACCAAAATCCCCAAGGTAACTACAACCAACAAGGTGGTTATGGTAACCATAATCATAATAATCAAGGAAACTATGGGAATCAAGGGCAATTTCACCAAGGGGGAAACTCTAATAATCGGAACAATTGGAACAACAATAATAATAGAGGTTCTTCTAATCAAAATACGTCCAATTCGAATGTTAGAGGTAATAGGGCTTCCCAAGACAACCACTATGCTCAAGCACCACATAGTAGGTCTAGCTTGGAGGAAATGATGGAAAATCAAACTAAAATGTTCAATTCTTTCATGGCCTCAAGTGAAAAGAAATTTAGTGAAGTGATGACCCATAATAAAATGCTAGAGACACAAATTTCACAATTGGCCAATGCTTTGAAGGAAGGGACTAGCACTTCTAAACTACCACCCCAAGGACTAGATCCTAAGAGGCCCGTAAATGTTATATCAACAAGGAGTGGTAAAGTTTTGGAAGAAAGTGTTCCTAAAAAAAGCAATGAGAGAATGAACATGAGTGAGCCTCCCTTTAAAAGTGATTTTGAACAAGAGAGAGAGCAAAACCATGAGAATGAAAAGGAGAAAGAATGTGAGAAAAAAAAAGAATTTGAGAAAGAGAAAGATTTTGAAAAAGAGAGTGAAGAGAGAAGAGAAAAAGAGAGAGAAACAAAACAATTGCAAAAACTACCATATCCTCACAAATTTGTTAGAAACAAATTAGATGTGCAATTTGGAAAATTTCTTGAAACATTGAAACAAATTCACCTTTCAATTCCTTTTACCGATGCTATCAAGCAAATGCCTAACTATGCTAGGTTTTTGAAAGATATTTTGAGTGGAAGGAGAAAGTGCGAATTGGTTGAAACGGTGAGTCTCACCGAGAATTGCAGTGCAATTATCATGAACAAGATGCCACCAAAATTAAAAGACCCCGGTAACTTTTCTATCCCATGTGCAATATACAAGATGCAAATTGATAATGCTTTGTGTGACCTAGGGGCTAGTGTTAGCCTAATGTCATACTCGGTATACCAAAGACTTGGGATAGGGGAACTTCTACCCACCAACATCACCCTACAATTGGTCGATCGCTCTATTAAATTCCCAAAGGGTAAGGTAGAGGATGTTCCTCTAAGGGTGGGGAAGTTTGTAATCCCGGTGGATTTTGTTGTGTTAGAGATGGATGAAGATGTTAACATTCCAATAATTCTAGGAATACCTTTTCTTGCTACTTCGGGTGCTTTAAAGATGTTCAAAGTGCTAAAATTTCACTAAAAGTAGGAGATGAGGTGATAGAATTTGATTTGAATGAGAGCATGAAATATCCAAGCTCTAGTCTTGATAATTGCATGATGATTGATTCTATTGTAACTTCTATGCATGAGCACTTGCTCACTACTAACGATGCCCTTGAGAATGTCCTTTTGAACAAGGAAAATATAGGTGACTAAAGCAAAGAGATGGCATTGTATGAAGAGATGCTTGAAGGAAGTACGAAATCAAGCAATGAGCAAGTGTGCATGGGAATCACAACACATGATGCATTAGAAGTAGCTACCTCAAGAGAAGGTAAGGGTGTTCCAATGGTAGAGTTGAAACCTCTACCATCACACCTAAGGTATGAGTTTTTGGGCCCCAATTTAACTTTTCCGGTTATTGTGAATTCTTCTTTGAACGAGTACCAAACTCAAATGTTATGTGGTGTTTTGAGAGATCACCAAGGTGCTTTAGGCTATACCATAGATAACCTCAAAGGTATTAGCCCCGCTTTATGTATGCACCACATAACACTTGAGGAGGGTCGCTAAGCCTTCCATTGAGAGGCAAAGGAAACTCAATCCTCAAATGGGGGAGGTGGTGAAGAAAGAAATCACCAAACTCCTTGATGCCGGCATCATCTTCCCCATTTCAAGTTCTAGATGGGTTTCCCCCGTTCATGTGGTCCCTAAAAAGGGAGGAATGACCGTAGTTGAAAATGAGAATGGTAATCTCATTTCAACTAGAACGGTGACTGGTTGGAGGATGTGCATAGACTATAGACGTCTAAATGCATCCACCAACAAGGATCATTTTCCTCTCCCTTTTATCGACCAAATGCTTGAAAGACTAACCAAGCACAAGTATTATTGCTTTCTTGATGGTTATTCGGGTTTCTTTCAAATCCCTATAAAC
Organism: Chenopodium quinoa; assembly: GCF_001683475.1. Classification (NCBI taxonomy): domain Eukaryota; kingdom Viridiplantae; phylum Streptophyta; class Magnoliopsida; order Caryophyllales; family Amaranthaceae; genus Chenopodium; species Chenopodium quinoa. The sequence continues at coordinate 647,388 of NW_018742823.1, forward strand.
CCGGATGACCAAGAGAAAACAACTTTTACTTGTCCCTATGGAACTTTTGCATATAGGAGGATGCCCTTCGGGCTTTGCAACGCACCGGCAACCTTCCAAAGATGCATGATGAGTATTTTTGGGGACATGCTTGAAGCCGAAATGGAAGTTTTCATGGATGATTTCTCGGTAGGGGGCCTTTCGTTCGAGGATTGTTTGTCCAACTTGGGCAAGTGCTTGACAAGATGTGAGAAGGTCAATTTGGTTTTGAATTGGGAGAAATGCCACTTTATGGTGGAAGAGGGAATTGTCCTTGGTCACAAGATTTCAAACAAAGGGATTGAGGTTGACAAGGCCAAAGTTGAAGTGATAGAAAAGCTTCCGCCACCAATCAATGTGAGAGGAGTAAGGTCATTTTTGGGGCATGCCGGGTTCTATAGGAGATTCATCAAGGATTTCTCACAAATTGCTAGACCCCTAAATGCTCTTCTTCAAAAAGATGCCATCTTTATTTTTGATGAAGAGTGTCTCCAAGCTTTCAACAAATTAAAGGAGGCTTTAATCTCAACTCCAATTGTGCAAGGGCCAAGATGGGATTTGCCATTTGAACTTATGTGCGATGCAAGTGATGTTGCGATTGGAGGAGTATTGGGGCAAAGGGTAGAGAAGAGGCTTCACGTGATTTACTACATGTCTAAGACCTTGAATGAAGCTCAACGGAACTACACCACAATGGAGAAAGAGTTTCTTGTCGTGGTTCATGCTTTTGAGAAGTTTTGGAACTACCTCATTGGTTCCAAAACTATTGTCTACACTGATCATGCGGCTATTAGGTACCTTGTGGCAAAGAAAGAGTCCAAGCTTCGTCTTCTTCGTTGGGTGCTATCACTTCAACAATTCGATGTAGAGATTCGGGACAAAAAGGGGGCCGAAAATGTGGTTGCGGATCATCTATCCCGGTTAGAGAACGTGCAAGATAATGACGATGGGGTCCCAATTTGTGATGAGTTAAAAGATGATGTGCTTTACTTGTTGGCCGAGAAAGATCTTCCTTGGTTTGCGGATTTGGTGAACTATTTGGCTTGTGGGGAGTTTCCTCCAAATGCTTCAAGGAACCAGAAGAAGAAGTTGAAAAGGGAAGCAAGGCATTACATATGGGATGATCCGATACTTTTCAAAAGAGGAGTTGATGGTTTACTCCGTAGATGTGTGCCAAATGATGAAGTGAAGAGTGTTTTGAAGATGTGCCACTCCGATCCTTGTGGAGGGCACATGGGTGCCAACAAAACAGCCTTGAAAGTACTACAAAGCGGGTTATGGTGGCCTCATATCTTCAAAGATTCATGGGGTTTTGTGAAAACATGTGACTCTTGCCAAAGAACCGGTAATGTTTCGAAGAGAAATGAAATGCCTCAACAACCGATTCTTGAACTTGAGGTGTTTGATGTGTGGGGCATTGATTTCATGGGACCTTTTCCCTCATCTAATGGAAATCAATACATCCTTGTGGCGGTTGATTATGTTTCTAAATGGGTTGAAGCCATTGCCTCCCCAACTAATGACCACAAGGTAGTGATGAAGATGTTCAAAAAGGTGATATTTCCAAGATTTGGGATCCCTAGAGCAGTGGTTAGCGATAATGGTTCTCATTTTATTCATAATGTGTTTCAAAAGATGCTGAGAAAGAATGGGGTCCATCAACGCTTTGGCACGACTTATCACCCACAAACAAGTGGGCAAGCGGAGGTTTCCAATCGCCAAATCGAGGTAATTCTTGAGAAAACAGTGGCTAGGAATAGGAAAGATTGGTCGGACAAGCTAGATGATGCCCTTTGGGCCTATAGAACCGCTTTCAAAACCCCCATCGGCACTACCCCCTAACGGCTTGTATATGGTAAGTCTTGTCACCTTCCGGTTGAACTTGAACACCGTGCTCAATGGGCTATCAAAAAGATCAACTTTGATTTGGCGAGTGCGGGTGAACAAAGGTGGCTAGACTTGCATGAGTTAGAGGAACTACGGATGGATGCTTATGATTGTGCAAGCTTGTACAAAACCCGGTCAAAGGAGTGGCATGACCGTCAAATTGAAAAGAAGACCTTCAATGTTGGAGATAAGGTGTTGCTTTACAATTCAAGGATGAAACTATTTCTCGGAAAACTCATGTCAAGGTGGAGTGGTCCATTCACCGTTAAGGAGGTGTTCCCCCATGGAGCCGTTGAGCTAAATGATTTGGATGGATCGAGGTCATTCAAGGTCAATGGGCATCGCCTCAAGCTTTATTATGAGGATGCTCATGTTGGTTTGATTGAGTCAATGCAATGCAATCTCATCTTTTGAGTGTGTGAAGTACGTCAAGCTAGTGACGTTAAAGAAGAGCTTCCGGGAGGCAACCCGAGTTTCTAACCCTCCTCTATTCTATTTGCTTGATGTTTTCTTTTCTTCTTTCACAACTTTGGATTGATGGTTTTGCGTGTATTTGGTTTGTGTTGGTATTCTTGTTTGTCTTGCCTTAAAAAGGAATGCATTTTCCATATACCTTAGGCATGATTGTGTTGTATTTTAGTGTGTCTTGAGGGGAAGTTTTGTGCAAATTTTCAGATAGAGGGATTTAGGGGTGTTCGACCAAACTGCAACAAGGTTCGGCCGAACTTTGCAAAAGTTTGACCGAACCACCCAAGAGTTCGGCCGCTCCTTCCCTATAACTCAAAATGGGCTAAAAACTGTCGGATTCTGGTAAATCAAAAAGTTCGACCGAACTTTTCAAAAGTTTGGTCGAACCTATGCTAGTCCGACCGAACCCCCAGAAAGTTCGGCCGCTCCTGTTCTGGAAATCAAATTAGGCTGAATTCTGGCAGTTTCTGGAAAATCCAAAAGTTCGACCGAACTTTTCAAAAGTTTGGTCGAACTTATTATGGTCCGACCGAACCTCATAAGGTCCGACCGAACCTTTTTCGAGCTTGCCCAGAATTAATAGGCTTGAGTCGCTGCTTTCTCGCTCTTACTTCGTACATTCGGCTCTCTCCCTCCCTTCTCTTCTCCTTGTCACCCTAATACTCCATTGTCACCCCTCCTTCAACCTCAAATCTCCATAAAAATCACTCTTATCTTTTTCCCTCCTCACTTCATTAACATCCACTACTCAATTCCTACAATCTCCTTAAATTTTCCCCAATTTCTAGGGTTTGAGTGACTTGAAACTTCTTGATTTCTACTTACTTCCAATCAATTGTGGTATGGTTATTCTAGCTTTTGCAAGCTCATTTCTTCAATTTCTCTTTGTTTTACCATGTTTTACATGTTCAAGTATGATATGTGGTATAATTGATATTGTTAGTCATGGCTTGTTTGATTTAAGTGGTTATTGGGATTTCCTTGTTGTAATTGGTTGGTTGTTGTTAGTAGAACTTGTTTCATGATGAATATGCATGTATGACTTGGGTTTTCATGATTTCAATTTGTTTGCTTGAATGTGTTAATCTTTCACTAGGTTGTTCATGCTACATTTTGATTGAGAAATTCTTGAGTTGGATGGAATTTTGTGACTATTACTCATTGTTCTCGGTTTGATTTCGATGAGTTTTGAGTGGATTTCATGAATTTTAGGGGACATCATGCCCTATTTCGCCTAGGTTTTCTTAGGATTTGCATTCGATTGCCATAGGATTTTTAGCTCATGCCTTGGTTTATAAGTGTCCATTAATTCCTTGAATTGTATTGTTGCTACCGTCTACATCTATTTCACAACTCATGGCTTTTATTCTCATTGCACACACTTTTTATCTCGACGAGCTTCTTGTGCCTCCTTTTGGCTTGAATCTTCCTAATGTTAATTCTTGGCGATTTTTGTAGATTCACAATGCATCTTTTTGGCAAAAGCAAGTCCAAGAGGAAGAGGACGGGTGAATCTTCATCGTCAAATTTTCCACCTCCACCCGGCATCTATGATCATGGCATCATCGCTCCAAACAAACACTTTTGGGATGTCTATAAAACCCTCATAGACTGTCCCATACGATCTACAAGGTTCTTCTGCGGAACACCTTAAGAAAGCTTGGCATCATGGATGAAGTAGTCCGGCTCGCACAAAACTTTGGTTGGGGCGAGTTCATTGACCTCCACGCTCACACCTATGAGCGCGTCACATTGGAGTTCCTTGCTTCCCTCTGCAAGGAAGTCATTGAAGAAGATGATGAAGGGAATGAATCTCAAACTATTCTTCACTTTCGTATGTTCAACGAAGACCATTCCCTAACCGAGAGTGAGCTCAATGAGATCTTCCATTGGCAAGCAACCGGGATGCATCGACCTTCCGATATGACCTCAATGTGTCGCATTCCCTATAATGAACAAGAATGGTGGCAGAGCATCTCCACCAAGCCCGTCTTTCGCACTAACACCGCAAAGGTCAACAACATCATCCATATTGCTTTGAGATACTTTGCTCGGCTCCTTCAGTATGCCGTATTCTTCAAGGCAAACCTCGGCTCTATGGTGAAAGATGAGGTAGCTTGCCTTTACTTGGCCGACAATCCTCAGCGTTTAAAGTTCAAATGCTCCACCACTTTTATCTCAAGATTGTTGGACACTCGAGATGGGCGGCTTGGTGATGAGATACACATGGGGGGCATGATCACCCTCATTGCCCTTTCTTTGAATGGTGGAGCTTACAAGGACCAAATTGATTTGCTCCCCCATGTGCTCCAAAACAAAGAAGAAGAGGCCGTTGGCTACCCTCCTTATGCTCTTTCTATTGTTGCTCTCCGCAACCAACGTTTCATCAACTACACCACCCAGAATCGCAAATTTATCCTCTTGGTTGATAATGGAGAAGAATGGTGTGTCCTCCCGGATCCTCCTCACACTTTGGTAGACCCTTCCAACCCGCTAAGGTGGAAGATTGCGCGAAAATTCATCCCCGATGAATTAAGGAAAAATCAAGTCTGCGGTGCAATCCCTCACCCTCAACCGGTCTACCAAGTGGAGCATCCCTTTCCCCCCCCCCTAGTGGGGGAGGTGAGACATCTTCTTCTTCTTCCTCTTCTCCTTTTGATATGAGTGCCCTGCGTAGTACCCTCGATGGTATTCGTTATGATAATCAGGCTTCTATTGAACAATGGGGGTACTACGCAAGGATGAACTATGATAGTCTTGTGCAAGCGGGCGTTCAAACGCCCTATGTTAACTATCCCTACCACCCGCCTCAAGAGGGTCCAGTTCCACATTGGGACCCCTATGACCCTAACAACCCCTCCCTCAACACCTATGCTTATTGGGAAGGTCATATCGACCCATCCCAACGTGTTGGTACCCCACCATACAACCCTTATCGGCCGGGTGGGTGTGACTACGCCTATGATCCGGCAAGTCCATCAACCCCGAATCCTTTTGATGGTGGTTGGGGTACACAAGGGTGGCCCTATGAGCACTTTAACCAACCTTTCCATCCATTCATGGATCGCCCGGGGTTTGATTTCATGAACCCTCCTAAGGAACGGGAGGATAGAAACCCCCAATGAGGGTTCTCTCCTTCCCTTTTCCCCCGGTCTTTCATGCCTATTCCTTTTGCTCGAGACATGCAAAAGACTAGCGTGGGGGAGGATGTTCCTTTTGGTTGAAGTGTACATAGGAGGGTAGTGTGGTAGGATGGTATCTTGTGCATATGGAGAACCATCAGAGATAATGAATTTATTGTAGTTAGAGATGATTTTTGGTTGGTAATATTCTTATGATGATGATGTTATGAAGCTTCATTTCAAAAAAAAAATATATATATATATATATATATATATATATTTTTGAAGTTGTTTTTCCCTTTTCTCTCTTGATCCCATAATCCAAATCCCAAAATCTAAATCCCTTAATCCAAATTTTGTAGATAGCTTTTTGTCAATCATTTTCTTTTGTTTATAATTCTAGTCTTTTTCTTTTGTTCACTAACTTTTCTTTGTATAGTTGTAGTGTTTCTTTTCTTTTGGCTCACTTTCTTGTAGCTTGAAAACGGAAGCACAAAATGATGGAATAAGGAGCAACTCAAGCTCCGGAAACCTTGGTGAGATCGCAATTTTTCCTTGTGTTCTATTTCAAGCAGCATTTGGTGAGATCTTTCCCTACTTTCCTTTATTTTTCTTTGTGTGCATAGTTAGTTTAGACTAGAATGGAGTTGATTGTTCGAGGTTGTTTGCATTTGATTCCACGGAATCTGGTGATCGTTGGTATTGATGTCGAACGATCTTTGTTTGTCGATTGAGAATATATGTTTACTAGCCTCTTATCTCTCTTGTACTCCTTGCATTAAAAAAAAAAAATTCGAAAAATGTGAAAAAATGAAAAAGATTTTCCTTTTTATTCATGGCAAACCACGAAAAGCTTAGTTGTTTCATTTTCATTTCGAGCATAATAATGTTGACTCGTGTGTTTGAATGCTTTGCTTCTTGAGTGTTTATAAGTTTGCATGCTTCAGGATTGCCATTGGTTTGACTCTGGGACATGTTTCATGCTAAGGTAGTTGTTCTAGAACTCGTTAGGCCCATCGAACCCAAATTCACTTGTTTGTGGTAAGAAGGTGTTGCTCTCATTAGGGGATTTGAAGCCCTAGAGATGGTTTTTGTAACTCGATGTGAGCTTTATTGTTCAAGCCTCCAACATTACTTGTATGAGCGGCGTAGGATCCTCACCAAGGCATGCTTAGATCTAGAACTTGGTGTCTGGCTCCCAAGATCGAGACCGAACTAACCTACGAATGACAAAGGCATTCTTCATTCGGTGACTATTTTTGTTTTCTAGTATTAGTTTTTTTTTATCTTTTGTATTTTTGGGTTGCATTTGCCCTTACCATGTTGAGTTTTCCCCTCCTTGATTATAGCACATTGCAA